>NW_026928540.1:0-34293 GCF_032062105.1 Saccostrea cuccullata
ATGTAGATAGGACGTCATAGGATAAACGATAGGCTAATAAAACTTAATAAAACTTAAGTTTAATCAGTATATTAAATAATGTGAAATGCATTTTGAACAAACAGTTTTTAACATAAATGCTCAGACAAATTAAAAAGATGAAGAATAAGAGTAAAAAGAGTAAGATTCAGTTTGTGGTAGCTTCTTCACAAGATAATACAAGATAATACAAGATGATAAATACCTCCCGAGCAGATTCCGCAGAATTTCCTACAGTTTTTGGCTCTGAATAATCGGTAGAGGTTGTTTGTACACAAATCGCTTTGATATTCGTCACAGTTAGGCAGTACATCGGTACATGGTATTGTCGTTGTTAAAACTGAAAAGGTAAGTTCAAAAACCCAAAATATTTAAACATTTAAAAGGAATTTACACTCTAAGTAAAGGTTAAGCTTGAACTTTTCGCGTTTCAGTTTAGAAGGTACATAATGCAAATGGAATATGTTACAGAGTGTTTCTGTTCTATTGTCCCTACCTTGACAGTACCCACAATAGGCTCGGCAGTTATATTGTGCCCATGTCGCATATATACCATTTCTATCACAAACACTAGTATGGTTATACAGGAAACACTGAATGTCAGGATTGTCCTCACATCCTACAATTTATATTATAGAAATAATTAAGAAAGATATATTTGCCATTTAACAATATAAATGAAGAATGAATGTGTACAGATACAACCAAAGTGATATGAATTTCAGATAATTTTTATACTATATAATGTTCTTTACTTTGAACAAAGCAATTCTTCGAGGCGTTGGATATTCAGCAGATTGACAGTTTTACGAAAGGAGATAGATATTTCAGCTGAAAATTAATGGCCATTCCAATGATAGCAGGATAGTTTTCCTATTAGAACATTGAAATACTAAGTAATGGTTATAAGCCGAAAACTGTCTATTATGTCAGATATTAGACGACCCGAGGCGCGTTAACGCCGAGGAGAGTCTAATATCTGACATAATGGTCAGTTTGAGGCTTATAACTTACTTAAAACATTTCACCACTGTCGAACACGTCCATTGTTAACTTATTGGACAGCCACAGGTAAGGTCTCGTTCTGCTTGGATGACTACCTGGCACTGTTCATCAAGTTAGGCCAAAGAAAACGAGTTTTGGTTTATATTCTGCCTTTATTAATAGTTGGAATCACCGAGAGGTGTTTTATATCGATAAATATGAACATTAACTTTGTTTAGTCTTATTTATCCGCATTGCGACATTTTTTATATATACTACGCATGCGTAAAAGTCAGTTCTACTAAATTCTTTACAATTTATTCATTCTACAACGCAACGACCACGGAAGAAGACGTACATTTTAATTTTGAAAAAAATACCCTCAGAATCGGGTGTTTTGACGATGCCATTTATCGATTAAACCAAGATGCCTCAGTTCAGGTTTATACTTTGTAATCCGGATATATATTCTTATGTTTCGGAATTTGCAAGAAACAGTTCCCGTTAAAAGGTAATTTTGTAAAGCAATAACATTTGAAGGATTTTACTCAAACAACTGTTTGAGCATTTTCTTTGAAATTGGGAGATTATTCCTGATGTGTTTTTTAAGAATGCAATTCTCTTTTGTGAGCAGGTTTCGAACTCGGAAGGATTTTACTCCAGCCACTCCTTAAAACGACAGATACTCGCTTAAACGACGCAGGACTAGGTGGACAAATGATCATTAATCACCGAACGAAATTAAATTCCGTTGGAATTTCGTGAGCTAAATTTTGTGCTAAATGCGGAAAAATGGATATTTCAATAAACAAAAAGCCTAGGTTGTGTGTAAGAAAACACATGCTTCTCATTCATCTTTTGTGTCTGTTGGATTCTTTATATGTTCCATGGATCAATCATTGTGAAATGAATCTATTATATAGCAATGAACGGTGAATTTAGGAAATTTATGATCGGAGCCACGGATGCGTTTACAATAATGTATCTGAGACATTCAATTCACTGGATTATTTGTGCCATTTTCAATAGGATTTTTTGTGAAATATTAACATTTAACGCTACTAATTTCCTACATTGTTCATATTAAATTGTTTAATTTGTCATTGCCTTTTAAGTGGTGTTTACTTATTTGCCTCGCCCTTTGTTCTCATTTTAACGTTACCTGTACCTGTCCAATAAGTTGAATCTTATTGGACTCCTACAGGTAACTTATTTGACGGGATGCAGGACAATAACAAATTTACTGAACTAGGTTTAACAAAAGATGACGTCACAAAAATGTTTTAAGTCAGCACTATATTCATACTAATATTTTCACTATTACAATATTCATAAAATTTTATTTAAGTGACTTGTTTTTATCCTTCTGCTATTGAACCCCCCATTAGATTTTGTAACTTTGTAATGTATTTGTTTAAATATTTGCCATGTTGACCCTACGTGTACATTGATAAATTTTACCTGTGAAAAAATATCGTTAAATGTCCATTAAATGTTTCTCGGTCACCAAGTTTTCCCTCTAAAATGTCCTACTATCATTAGAACATAACCTACTTATTCAGCCAATCAAATGCTTCCATTTCTTTCGAAGAATTGATTCTTCATGGTGAAGAATTCTTCTATTTCTGAAAAATTCAACGGTGTCTGATTGGTTCACTTGACTGTTATATGGGTGTGTCTTCATTGGTCTTTGTTCAGCACACAAAAAGAAACTATTCAAAACCCACGTGCTGTTTATAATCATGATATTTAAACTTTCTAGGCCTTGCTACTTTTTTTTCCCCACTGTAATCTTTTGTCGCTTTTTGAATATTATTTGTTTTCACATTTCGGTACATACAGAAAATACAACCATCGTCATGTATATCAGACACGAACCTTGTCTTTGAAGGCAGATTTAATCACAATTTTCATCAAATTTTTATTTGATATTAGACAGCCATACACACTTCTGCTGACTAGGGCCTTGTCATCTTAACACAATCATTTTTCCAAAATGTAGATTCTTGTTACATGGGTATTCATAGGCGTCGGAAACGGGGGGGAGCTTAGCCCCCCATTTTTCTTGCAAATATATACATAAAATATAGGCATTGAAAATTAGAGTTCACTTGTTTTGTTGGTTAAGCCCCCCCCCCCCCCTTTTCAATTTGCTTCTGACGACTATGGTATTCATTAGTTCAGTGACTTTAATATCTTCACCATACCATTTCCCCAGTAAATCAAGGTATTTCATATAATCCCGTGCTAACCTGAATGGGTTGGGAGTCCATTCTGAAACCGCGTGTGTTCGATATTGATTGCGTGTTCGATATGTACAACGAGCGGTCAAGTTGAGCCTTATATATGACACAGCCGTGGGAGGAGTTTATTTTTAATCCATGCATTTGATTGGCTGAGGTTCTGTTCTAAGTCAGTAAGATCATATGTAGAGAAATCTTCGTCACGAAGAATGGGCTCCGCTTCGCTCCGCCTATTCTTCATGACGAAGATTTCTCTTCATATGATCTTACTATTACTTCCAATAACAGCGTGTCACTTTGCTTGATCAAGCATGGTAAAGTTTCAAATGATGATTACCATATTACTCATCGATTGGATGTATGATTTCAATGAAAGCAATACTACTTTGCATATGAAATAGAGAACCCAGCAATACCACTTACAATACTGACCAATCGTATCGAATGATTGTTCATGAGAATGCAGTAACCAATAATCATATGTTGAAAGACAAAGCAAGTCTTTATCCTTATAAAGATTGAATTGATCGCTGCAATATAATATTTATTTATTATAATAATTTTAAAGTATAGCCTTACTTATTTCATGCTTTAAATATTCTCATACATATAAAAATTTACTACATTCGGTCGAAATCACTACAAATGTGACACGTGCTTTTAGGTGAACAGTAAGCGGGCTTTGACTGACCACGTGTTGCCGGTGACTACAAATGCCGCGCTGGAAAAAATCATTCAATACGATTGGTCAGTGTTATCGGGGTATTATTAGATTCTGTTTTTTTATATGCAAAGTAGTATTGATTTCATTCAAACCAAACATCCAATCGATGAATGATATGGTAATCAATTTGTGAAATTTTTACTACGGTCGATCAAGCAAAGTGACACGCTGTTATTGGAATGATAGTACTTATCTTCCTCTAAAATGTCTTTTCTTTTACACATCTTTTTGCAATATCCTTAGCCAAAAGACAGAGCAGAGCTAGATAAAGAGTTACCCCAAAATGTGAATAAAATTTCCACACAAGTTATGTGTAAAATTTCCAAAAAAAAAAAAACATTTTGGGAAAAATCTTCTGTTTGCATTTTTATATTGTAGGTGGAATACTTTAATTAGTGGTCTCCCGCGTGGCGCAGTGGTAAGAGCGTCTGCTCTTGAGTGGCGGAGTAGATCTTTACGCTGCGGGTTCGAATTCCACTTTGACACGTGGAGTCCGGTCCTTCGGATTAGGCCGTACGTAAAAACCGAGGTTTCTTAGTCGCAGTAGGTGCTGGCACGAAAAAGATCCTTCACTGCTCAATGGCCCTAAGTGCCGAGTATAGGACAAAATTTGCAGCTCTATCTCCACCATCAAATGGTGGCGTCTCCATATGAATGAAAAATTCTCGAGAGGGACGTTTAACAACATACAAACATAACTTTACTTACTGCTTTTGTCGGTAGTATAACCATTAGTTACACTCAGATCTGGAGTATTGGAGGCTAGAAGTGCAAAAACGAGACAGTAGTTTGTAATATGTGATTGGTTCTATTAATTCAATAATTTGTTGAAAAAATCATGAATTGGTTTTTGATTGAGAAAAAACAACAACAACCCTTTATATTGTATAAATTTGGTTGCAAAGGTCAAAATGACTTGCATCGAAAACGTATAGCTCCGCCTGATGTTACATTTGAATTTTGTTATTTGAAGTCTGTTTCTAAGGGCAATTAACTTTTTCTTAAATGAATAAAATATAAATAATAAGGAAAATTAATAGCTACTGTAGTATATTATTAACAGACACCGCTTGGGTGTATGAAACAGAATTTATTGTACAGTGGAGCATTCAGACATGGCGGTAAATTACAGAGATAGGAAGGGCAGAAAACCCCAACTTCCGTTAATCGATGTCATACCATTATTAGATAAGTCGTACATCAACATACTAAAGTACATTACATCCCCCTCACTAAAATTAAAGACAGATTCTTTTTTATTTAACATACAGATACTGTTTTAGATGTGTAAAGCTTTCAATAGTTCATGGCAAAAGTTTTGATTTCGTTTCAAACACTCAATATAAACAAATCAAATAAGAACACTAACAAACATAGCAGAACTTTTGTTCTGGCAGCTGCACGGGGATTATTATTCCCCAAAACACAGTGCAAACTGCTGACTAAACATGAAACTTAAATCAAAAGTGTCTAACAGAAATATTTGCAAGCACTTCACAAGTCAAGTTTCTCTGAGGTTTAACGATTCGTCCCGATCTGGTTTGGAGTGCATTTTTGTGATTGGAGGGTTTGTCGCTGACTTGAGGTGCATTTTCTATGATAGGCTCATTGGGACCGCTGTCTTCCATGGGAATGTCCTGCTCAACCGGTTCATTCTGTGGGTGTTCGCTTGATTTGTGGAGGTGAACACGATTTCTGCGAAACACGATTAAAGTCTCCCTTTGCTTTTCACTAGATAAGATCTTGGTTTGTCTGTTTTCTCGATGAAAATTCCTGTGGATAAGGACTTTGAACCAGGTATTTCCATTCTGACTATTGTTCCATTGTCTAGGGGTGATTTCTCCTTCATGTTTCTTCTCCTGTCATAGTAACATTTCTGCTTGGTTTTCAGGGCATTAAGGTGTTGCTGTACTTTTCTTAGGTCGTGTGTTGCTGGTTTAAGTAGATCTCGTGATGCTGGAAGCGTGTTCCTAGGTCTGCGTCCCATTAACAGTTGAGCTGGTGACAGATTAATGCTTTCTAGTGGAGTTGTTCTGTAATCTAGCAGAGCAACTTGCTTGTCGTCACACTTTGTCTATCGGTTTTTTATAGTTTGTACTGCTCTCTCAGCCTCTCAATTCGAGCTTTGAAAAAATGAGGGCTGCTTCTTTCGTGTTCAATTCCAAGCTCTGCGCAAAAGTTCTGAAGGTAGTTAAGCTGAATTGTGGTCCATTGTCAGACCCGAGTTTTCCTGGAAGTCCATGGCACGCGAAAACTGTTTTCATGGCTTCTATTATGGCTGTTGTTGTCACCGATCTGAGTTCTACGGCGTCAATGTATTTTGAGAAGAAGTCCACCATAATCGGGTATTTTTTGCCCCTGAATTCAAATACATCAACTCCAGCATAAGTGTATGGTAGATATCTGGAGTTGGTATTGGCATTAGAGGCTCTCTGTTTTGCTGTTTTCGATACTCTGTACAAGATGGACAGTTACTTACGACCTGTTCTATGTCAGCATTCATGGCTGGCCAATACATGACCTCTCTGGTGCGACTCTTTAACTTAACTATCCCAAGGTGAGACTTGTGTATAAGGTTAAGCATCACTTTCCGCAAGCTGGGTGGGATAAATATTTGACTTCCCTTGTACACAATGCTGTCGATAACGGATAACTCATCCCTCGAGTCGACGTACTGTCTGACCTCATAAGGAGATTCATTCTTTGTGTCTCGCCGTCCTGGCTGAATGGTGCTCATGAGAGTTTCAAGTTCACTTCTTCTTGATCTCTGGATTTCGGAGTATTTCTCAGGTGTTATGGATAACATACAAATCATGTCTGCTTTTTCTGTCTCCTCTTCACCGCTTTCCTCTAGGTAGGCCCGTGATAGAGTGTCTGAAATGTACATCATAGTTCCCTTCCTGTATTTGACATTGATGTCGTACCACTGTAGTTTTATCATCATCTTTTGAATCCTCATAGGAGCTGACAGTAAGGGTTTATTGAACAAAGTCTCTAAAGGCTTATGATCTCTGTACACTGTGACCTCTTTACCGTACACTGTGACCTCTTTGCCGAAAATGTAGTTGTGAAATTTCTGACAACTGTACACTATATCTTGCATTTCCTTCTCAATTTGTGCGTTCTGTTTCTCTGTTTCTGTAAGAGCTCTAGAACCCTAAGCTACTGCACGGCCTCCCTGTATCAAGAGTGTTCCAAGTCCATCTTTACTTGAATCACACTCGACCGGTTTGTTCATGTCAAATAGAGCTAATACTGGTGGCTTGGTACACACGTCCCTAAATCTCTGGAATCTTTCATCCTGTAATAGTTCCATTGGAATTCCACATCAGACTTGAGAAGAATTCTTAGTGGAGCGTCCAAATCACTCAGGTTTGGAATGAGTCCAAGGAACCTGCAGACACCCTCCTTGTCATGAGGAGTTGGCGTGTTTAGTACATTTCCTGGTCTGGTTTGAGTCCCTATATGACCCATGTACGAGGGTTGTCCCAAAAAGTCGTAGACAGGTATAACAGTTTTCTTTCTCTTTGCTTTATTAAATCTCTTTCCTTGTCATAGCAAAGAGTAACATTTTATGATCATGCACTTCAAATTTCATGATGATATCACATCTAATAAGAGAATTATGTAAAAATAAAGAAAGAATATAAGTGCACACCGGCGCATGAAAGCAAGCGTAAATTACGTCTCTAATAACGTCATGATCTATTTGTATGCTTCACTCGCGGGTATTAACATTCAATATTTTTTTTAAGTGATAGACCACTCTTCATTAAGGGACATGTTTAAATTCACTAATGTCCGTCTGTTTTTCTTACTTGTTTTTTTTAAAAAGCAGATTCAAATTTCAGTCGAAATTTAGTCGAAAGATCGTCTTACATTGTAGGCAGCAGATAATACACATTGTTTGGCGTCGTTCGCGGTCCAGATTGTTCCCAATTGTCTTCGTTTATCAAACAGTACTCTACTTATTACATGCCGTAATTAACTATTTTCGGTACAGAAGAAAAACTCTCATTGAATATCGTGCAATTTAAAAATAATTTCTTTATTAAAATCTGGTGTGTAATGTCACTTCTGTACTCTTTTCCACCGTCTCTGATGTATATTAACCATATCCAATACAATTTATTACATCTCCGTGCGCCGACTACGCGTTTGACAATTACTTGTTGTTTTTTCCGAGTAGCCATTCGGGGAACACACCGTTTGACGACGTCATTTTCATCATACTCAATTTCAACGATGCTTTGAAAATCATGACACCAAGCTTCTGTTTCTAATGATATTTATATGAAATTTTGACACAATATTTAGATTTTTATTCTGGTTTCAGTGATTTAAATTTGAGTTCAATGTTTTACATAGTACTAAAGAAATTGAAGCAAATGTAGTAGTTATATGCGTAAATTATTCCGAATTTTGTCCGTGGGCCGACAGGCCTTATCGGCCTTCATATAAATCGTCCTAATATTATTAATATAAAAGATATGTATATAAAAATTCACAATTTTAAAGAACATAGACTATATTATGTCTATGCAAAATTTGGTAAGTATTGGTTGCGTATTTAAAAAATTATACACATTGTCTACGACTTTTGGGACAACCCTCGTATGGCACACTAGACTTACGAATTTTGCATTTGTCAAAGTTCAATTTCAGATTGTAGTATGTAGCCCTTTCCACAACTTTTCTAAGTATGGCGTCATGTTCCTCGAGTGTTTCTCCTGCGATGAGGATGTCATCTATGATTGCAGACGCACCTTTGATTCCGGATATCATGTTGTCCATGATCTTCTAATAGATTTTTTGTGCTGATTTTATGCCAAAGGGTAGTCGGAGCCAACTATATCTTCCTATCGGTGTGTTAAATGTTGTCAGGTACGATGACTTCTCGTCGCGCGGAATCTGCAAAAATCCAGATTTGGTATCCAATACTGAGAATATCTTGGCTTTCGGTATGTCTGATATGACATCGTCAATAGTTTTCATAGGGTGATGCTCACGTTTTATGGCGCGATTTAAATCCCTTGGATCTATGAAGATGCGTATCTTTTCTCCCTTTACACTTACTACCATTGAGTTGACCCACTCTGGTGGCCTGTCCACTCTCGTGATGTATCAATTACCTTCCATCTCTCTGAGCTTGTCAATTGCCCTGGGCTTAATTGCTGCTTGGAGTTTCCTTACGGGATGAATAACTGCAGGTACGGATTCGTCTATACTGAGATGGTATTCACCGAGTAGTGTTGCTGTAGTTTCTACGAGTTCTGGATAGTCTCTGGATAGTTCACTGTATGCATTTTCTGTAGTCTCAGTCACAGCTGACATCGGAGTCTGCAGATGGGGGTCGGCTTCGTATATCAATCCAAGAGTACCTGCAGTATCACCACTAATGATATTCTCTTGTCGACCACTTCAAAGTGAACGCAAGCGGATTTCGCTAGTGGCCATTTGAAGATGAAACCCACGTGTTGCTTGCACCGACAAAACTGCTGGTACTGATCTCCGGCTTTCCTGTCGAATATGGGCTGATTGAACGGAAGAGTTGCCATTCCGAGTTCGAGTTTCTTCTGACTCCATGTAGTATATTATTAACAGACACCGCTTGGATGTATGAAACAAAATTTATTGTACGTTGGAGGATTCAGACATGGCGGTAAATTACAGAGATAGCAAGGGCAGATAACCCCAACTTCCGTTAATAGATAAGTCATATCATTATTAGATAAGTTGTTAATCAACATACTAAAGTACTTTACAGCTATCTAATTTATAACTTTTTGGAGCTAGTTCCATAATGACGTTTAACCACAAATATGACTTGGGTACAATATAGCGCATTTACAAATGTAATAGGGGATATTTTCTATGAGTAAAAGTGATATTAAAGGAATATTGTGTTTTTCGTTTTTATGATAATTTCACTTGTTCATAATCTACTTCATCATCATCACCATCATCATTTTGGATATATTTGATTTGAAACACAAATGGATAATATATATTCCTCCTTTTCCCTAATCTCCCTTGTTTCGTTTATTGTGCTTCTGAAGGATCATTAATTGACTTATTCAATGATTGACTTTTGGTGTTTAATGCCTATGGCTATTTTACCTATGTGGTCATTTTCAGAGGTGCGGTACAAGTTAAGTGGTTTTGTTAACTATAACCATTCTATTTCATGATTTTGATGTTTGTTTTTCAACATCGATCATCTAAGTCACGTGATTCAGATATAAAAAAATGTCTGTCAGTTAAAGAAAACTTGAGGGTAGGTCTATTTAAATCAAGTTTTTAAATGCAAATGATTAAAAATTGTTTATTTATGTCGAAAATACATCAGACCTAAGTAATAAATTCGAAGATTTTTTTTAATTTAAGGTTCAAGATACTTTTCATGACAAGAATTCCAATGCATCCACATTTTGCATATTTTGAACGCAAATCTTTACGAAATTCACACTGAATGAAGCTGAAAAAGTTTGATTTGCAAATTATTGAAAAGTATTATATCATATATAATCAAATTGTAATATATCATATATATTGATGTGGTACATGTACTTATTTTACGCATAAAATAACCATGTTAGAAATGAGGTTTCTAAATTTCTATTGAACTCTAAAAGTTATGTATCAAATGTTGAAAGCACTGAATGGATTTTGATAGTGATTAAATAATAGAAGCACTCAAGTTCAGAATAATAATAAGTAAAATTCAAACTAAAATTTAAAGTAATTATTGAAAATTTCGAAGGACTTAAAAAAATATGGATATGTAAATCTACAAAGGTACACCTAGTATAAAATGAGTGGCCGGGATAGACAGGACTTCAGTGGAAGGCTGAATCTTGACTGCTTGCATTTTATACAGGTGAGATAATTTTCTAGACTTTTTGTCAAATTATTAAAATTTTCACATGGCTTAATTTAGTTACAGGTTACAATCTTTTATATCATAACTAGTAATGTTTAGTATAGTTTAAAGTATATTGTAAGAAATTATTTACTGTAATCATAACGATTACAAATAGATTGTTTAATTTAAAAATTACATGAAGGTTGCCTTTTGGCTTCTATGCAATGTTTTTGGATTTGTTAAAAAAAATCAACAAGCTAATTCAGAGAATTGGTGTCTCCCGCTTAGGGAAAAAGTAAACCATGTTCAGTTCTGGGAGGGGGGTGGGTGTCGGATACCCCCTGACTGAATTTGAAGAATTATTAGATTTATACATGTATACTTAAGCATATAAAATATGCCAATATGGATATAAAGATTTGATTGCTTATTCTTTATTATGTGTATATAAGATTATTTTTATATGGAATATTTATCACACTGTGATGATGATTTTATGAGTTTGTACAAGCCAGACATTATAAATATTTCATTTCACATGCTGAATACTATCATTTAGCAAAAAAATAAGTATTTCATAAAAAAAGTGCATTGTCCAGATATCGATCCTGGTACCTCTCACACCTGAAGCGAGAGACATACCACTACGCTACGGAACCGCTTTACACCAGTTTAAATTATATACAAAGATGGTGTCACATATGTATATATTCACGTTCGATATTGTCAAAATTGAACACAATGCATGGTGTCTAATTTAACCTTTATCAAACAGTTCTAATAGATGGAATAAGAATATAGAGTCAGCCGAAAACCTTTTTTATACGAAATAATTCTCCTTATGTCCCTGTGCTAAAAATAGCGACATGTAATACAATAAATACCTTTAAAACAAACGGGGTCGGACACTTTGAGAGGGGTGAGAGAGGTCCTAGGGAGTTTGTGTATAAAATTACATTGCAAAAGCTCAACATCTTCTTAAATATCGCCTGGAAAGGATAGTGGTTACACACAGACAGATTGCATAAATTTACTACCTTGAACTTTGACCTTTTGACTTCAAAATCAAAAGGAGTCTTCCTTAGCCCAAAGGAAGTTGTTATGTAAAATTTCATTGCAAAAGCTCAAAGGGCTGTCGAGATATCGCGAGGAAACGAAAGTGTTATAACAGACAGAATTTGCGAATTTTTGACCTTGACCTTTGACCCTTTGACCTCAAAATCAATAGGGTTCTTCTTTAGTCCATAGTCCAAAATTTCATTCCGAAAGCTCAAAGGGTTCTCGAGATATCGTGTGGAAACGAAAGCGTTACAGACAGAAAGACGTAGGAACGGACAGACCCTAAAAATTAATATCCCCCATTTTTCAAGCGGGGGACAAAAATGAATTCAAATGGTTAAAAGTGCCAATTTCGGGGGCCTCCCTACAAGTTTATGGTTAACAGAAACATATCATGCTATTTCGGAACAAAACCTTTGAAGAAGAAAACCAGAAGTATCTGTCGAGACTGAAGCTCTACTGGTTTGTACTTATAGCAAAGGAAAAGTACTTAAGCAGTTGGGAATTGAAACTTTACAACAGCAATAAAGAGAATAATGATCCTTGATTAAGTCTCTTTATGTTCTTAGTGTAGTTTACTTGCATGCCACATTATATTATAATCCGACTAGAACTGTATTTGGAGTAGCATTTTGATAGTATTTAACAGAAATTTCTAGTTTTAGTAACCAAGGCAATAATTTCATCGAAGTCAAAAACTGATATACAGTATTGTGTATCTTAATTAGTGTAGTCTACTTGTGTGCCAAGTTATATTGAAATCAGACTAAAACTGTAGGAGACGTAGCATTTTGAAAGAATTTCACAGAAATTTTTATTTTTAGTAACCACGGCAACACCGTTCATCCAAATAAAAAAAAACCGATAAAGAGAATTATGTACCTTAATATAGTCTACTTGTGTGCCAAGTTATATTGAAATCAGACTCAAATTGAAGGAGGAGTAGCATTTTGAAAGTATTTCTAGAATTTCTATTTTTAGTAACCACGGCAACACCGTTCATCAAAATTATATAACTTAGTTTAGTCTACTTGTGTGCCAAGTTATATTGAAATCAGAACAAAACTGTAGGAGAAGTAGCCTTTTGAAAGAATTTCCCAGAAATTTCTTTTTTAGTAACAACGGCAACTCCGTTCATCGAAATCAAAAACCGATATACAGAATTATGTATCTAAGTGTAGTCTACTTGTGTGCCAAGTTATTTTGAAATCAGACCAAAACTGTAGGAGGAGTAGCATTTTGAAAAATTGTTTACAGACAGACAGACAGCTAGACAGACATACAGACAGACAGACGGCGGACGCATTACTATCGCATAAGCTCTTCTGGTTACCAGTAGAGCTAAAGAAATCTAAATTTATGATTTACAATAAATTATTATGCAATTGGAATCTGCAAGCCAAAAAATCCATACCAGATACATTGATTATTATCTACTATTATATATAATTATATTATTATTATATTACATACGGTGATACCGTTGTCGCAAGTTTTTCTTACATCATGTACATAAGCGTATCTCATTTTTCACCCTTTTAATGAATTTATAATTCCTTTAAATATGATCTATTTGTTTAACCTTATTGATAGTTAACTTTAGCTAGTATGTAACAATATATAAATTCTAATTGAAAGGTATTTTCTTAATTAGGATTAATGTGACTTTTCTTCCATCGATTACAATCATTTTCTATTCTTGATTTGAAGTAGAATGTAATACATATATATAATAATTCATGTTAACTATCTGATGTCTCACATTTAATATTACAGTACATAAAGATCTACATGTAAAATATGTAATTATTCTGAATTCCAAATTGCTTAGTTTGTATTTGGCAAACTATATTTAAAATTAAATTTATAGTTACAAAATTTTTTAGTCATCAATAACATTTTCCTACATTATTTTTTTTTTTTAGTTTTTATCAAACTTTTTTTTTTATCAAAGTTTGTTTCAATCTTTACCCCCGAGGGGGATCGAAAGGGACCACTCATGCATTTAAGCTTTTTTAATTCTTAACTGCTTTTTGCTTTTTTCCTAGCCACAGTACTCAAATGAGCGATGTGGCCCCTGAGCCTCTTGTCGTATTAGGTCCGGTCAGACCTTTAAACATGGCGGACCAAATATTATGCGTCAACAGTCGCACCCGCCTTGGGCTCCTTGTCATGATCGGGGAATTTATGAGTAAATTCAAGGCTGAATTTTATTTTTAATATATATTTAGCAAAAAAATACTTTTAAAATTCCATTTTCACAAACTTGGAAAACATTAAATGGCTGAACAGGTAAATTCCGGAAAAGAAAACAAAATGAAATAAAATAATGTCGGAAATGCGATGCTTATTTACAGCTGAACGTAGCATACCAGATATTGATAAGCTCCATGAACAGGTAATTAATTGATAGTCATATGAAATATGTTTTTATCATGTGACAGGTGTACATGAAATAGTTGCAATAAAATGTACATTTTTTCAACAATTTGTTTAATATTGCATTATATTCATCTTCAAGAGCAACAATTTGTAACAAAATTTGAACTTTAAAGAAAATACTAAAAATTGTTTTTCTCTTCATATATACCCTTGCAAGTTTGTTAACGTTGCTTTTTGAATCTATGCTGAATAGATTTTTATTCCTTTTACAGGGCTGTATATAATATAAAATTACTTCCATCTTTATCAACACTTCAAAAAATGATACACTCATAAATGGCGTGTTTAGTCACAAAACACCACTTTTATACAAACAATCATTTTTCTCCACTACTTTTAAAATATTTGGTTTAAAAACATTGTAAAATAAACAGATTCAACAATTCATAATTATTCTAAACAAGATAAATGAAACTGAATATTTCATTTCGGGGGACCCGAGGTCCTAGTTGCTAGTTGAGCGTACGTTTTATCCTTCTGCGGGACATATTTATGTAAGACTCCAAGGTCCGATGGTCACGCCAAAGTCCGATGGCTAGTTTCCTATGAGACACGTCGTACTAAAATGCGATGGCTGACACGCCAAAGTCCGATGGTGCAGAGGAACAATCGACGTTTATGACGTCACAATTATCTGACGTCAATCCTTGAAGTCGTTTTCCTGCATTCAAATGTCATTTTTTTCTAATTTATCCTTGCATACGCTTTTATCTTTTTTGTGTATTGCTTATAAGTTTCAGAGAAATTAGGAGTTGTCCTCGCCCACCACCTAACTGATTAGGATTAGTTCTTTGTAGGCTTTTAATTGCTTTGATTTAGGGTTAGTCCTTCGAGTTATTAGGGTTAGTATCGCACCCATCAAGATATCTAGAAATCCACATACATGTAGTTGTTAGGCATACACACTTTTCGAGCGATTAGGGTTAGTTTCGCACTTATCGGAGAGTTAAGGGTTATTTTCGCAGAATGATAATTATTCAAACTTTTTAAATCCTTAGTATGGTGCAGCATTGTAGTTTGGCGCATTAGTATTATGACGTCATGAACGTTAATTGTTTCTGCACCATTGGATTTTGGCGTGTCAAACTATCGGGGTTTGGCTTAGACCATCGGACTTTGGCGTGACCATCGGACTTTGGAGTCCCATCGCACTTTGGAGTCCTACATATATATGGAGAAGAATTGAATGTGTATTGAGAAATGCAGATTTGCGTACTAGTATTTGAACTATCTGAAACAAAAGATAAACGGCAGTGCATGAACGGCTTGAGATCTTTCAGGAAAATGCTAGTTAAAAACCTTTAGAAGAAATCATGAGAAAAAATAATTATGTATTTTTTTTTAAACAGTACTGTAAAATAAAATGATACATAGGCAACTAAGTCAAAAGACTGGTTGTGATCATTTAATATGTACAGAATAATAGTTTTATTTACATTCCGATCAGATCACAAGTACAAAATACATGTAGTATCATATATTTGTGTGTAGTTCCGCATATTAATTTCATAAGGTTTAGTAAATAATTTCAAGTCAAATTAATTATAATATACAAGTGTTTTATAAATCCTAACCATAATGAAATCCCATACAAGTCTTTTTTTTGGATCAGATACTTTTTAATATTTACATTTGCAAATGTTTTCCTTTATACATGTATAACACTACTGAAGGCAAGCGTTTTTATAACTGTATAAATACAGGCACAGGGTCAAGAGGTCATAGATGTGCGTTTGGATAAACGTTCGACGTAATTTCTCTGTGACGTCATAAAGGGTCGACGCGCGTTTAGTGGGTTAAATACATGCCGTTGGGTTTGAAAAATTAACGCATTTCAAAGGTTAAAAGTGACAATCAGGCAAATATAAAGTATGAATAAGTCACAAATGTAATTATAAGTAATAAGGTATCATTTTTTTAGTTTTATTGAGATGTAAAACGGCTTGGTCACGTGATCAAATCTCATAAAGCCCAAAGGGCTTTATGGAAGATTTGATCATGTGCCAACCCGTTTTACATCTCAATAAAACTCAAAAAATGATACCTTATTTCTTAATTAAAAACTTTACCATTTGTCGGACACATATTCTCAATCTGAAGTGATTTCTTACCGGTATATCTTTGTGTCGTTGTGGTGCTAAGGCTTGGAATTGTAGTAGGACGCTTTGATGTGATGGATCCAGATGCCTTTGTAGGTACTAGTACTATATATATATATATATATATATATATATATATATATATATATATATATATATATATATATATATATATATATATATATATATATATATATATATATATATATATATATATATATATATATATATATATATATATATATATATATATATATATATATATATATATATATATATATATATATATATATATATATTCAATGCATTTATCAGCTCATCACTGTCCATACTATAATGCTTGCATAATGATTAAGTTTAATCTTCAAGAAAACTCTGCATAGTTGACTTCACTGATCCATACAGTTGCATGTATGTATGTTTTTTATTATTTGTCTTTTATGATTATGTAACATGGTTGTATGCCAACATGTTTGGTGAATCAGTAAAGAAATTGAATTGAATTATTGAAGGGACACAAGAATTCAGTTGCTAAGTTTTCTATAATGCTGGTACATGTATTACATTGTTTATTTTTCGACTTCATTATGGGGGGGGGGGGGGGGGGGGCTTATCCCCACCGCGCAACCCCGTTCCTATATACGACCTTGTGTACATGTATATCTGTTTATAAGTGTTTATAAGTGTGGATTATAAACAAGGCTGAAAATATGCATTTATGTAGGGTGGTGCATTTTTCTTAGTAAAGTTCTTTTCTTTGTCTTTAAGTTATGCTCCACTAAATCATTGTTTGTTTATCATGCATTAATCGTCAAAATATAAAATTAGAATATACACTTTATACTTCTGACCACACACAGAGTTATTTTGACCGAAGGTCCAAAATACATATAAAAACTATAACCAGAATTATAACTTGTTTCATTTGTAAGGAAAAATATATATTCACAATCCTGTTGTAAAACAAAAAAACATTGATTTTAGAATACCGACAATGATATATACGGATATATACGGACTTTTAAAAGTGTGAATAAAATGAAAACGTAGTTGTCACTTACTTGTCATGGCATCCTTCAAAAGTATGTGCACACATATGCTTATCACAAGTGCTTGTGGACCAAACAACTTCCCCACCCCCGATATACATACCGGGTCCCAAGATATTCATATTTGTCTTCTTTTATAAATTAACCGTCTAGTACATATTTACAATGTATTTCATATGAAAAATCCACAAAGTACATAGAATTCACTTTTATTTTTAAATCAGCTCTGACTTTTTAACTGCGGGGATCAATTTTGTATGTTGTAAATTGTAAATGTTATAAATGAAAGAAAGTCAAAAAAATATCTTTGGACCCGGATTTATATATATTCCAGGGGTTGGGGGAGGGGGACATAGGTCATATGATGGCATGCTAATATGGAAGTTGCTCTCATATATCTTAAATTATGTCAAAAACACAATGCACTAAACTTCCATTTTTGCGCCGGACCCCCCCCCCCCCCCCCCCCCGAAAGTTTGGGATATTATATTCGGTCTGCCCGTTCGTCTCATAATTCTGTCCGTCTGTTACACTTTTGTTTCGAGCAATATCTCGAGAAGCCTTTGAGCTTTTACAATGAAATTAATAAATAGCTTTGGGCTTGGGCGGGGGAGGGGGGGGGGGTCCAGTCCACTAGCATCCGTGAGAATTGTATGATTTTTAAGATACATGTTTGTAAGAAGAAGCTTTATCAACCGACAAATTACGAACGGGCATCCCCCTGGATCTATGATATGACTATAATACCTGTGTATTAAAGTCATATTAATTTTATTTTTCGCAGCATATAGTATTTTGAACAAGAATTTCTTTAAAACTTTTTGGGTTTTGCAATTTTAATTTTAGACCATAACTCCTTATTGTCCCTACCCCCCACCCCCCTTGGTAAAGTACGCCCCTCCCCCTTCGACCCCTACTAGATCTGCACTTACTATTATTTTTTATTTCATGCCACAGAATGACATTTTTTAAATTTTCCTTTCATTTCCCTTCTCGAACCCCTTTGCTCGTTTAAATGTCCATTGAAATGTATTGTAGCGTCACGGTAGCGACTACTACAAGACGTGGATTTGAGGTATCTTGTGGGGATTTTTTCTATCGAAATCCCAATAAAATTGAAGAAATCAATAATCCAACCGTGAATACAATAGACTACAACGACTGATCCCCGTTTTTAGTTACGTTCGTTCGTAAGATGTTGGTGTTTCTCTAATGACACGACAATATTTGAGATCGTTTTTTCGTTTGAGCCATTTTGATTTATTTCAGCAACGTCTTACGCTATCGTGATGTATTCGTGCGCGCTGTTTTTGATGCGTAAATTAATAGAAGAGTGAAAGAAAGTTTCATTCTTAGCTCACCTGAGCCGAAGGCTCAAGTGAGCTTTTCTGATCAAAATTTGTCCGTTGTCTGTCGTCGTCGTTGTTGTCGTTGTTGTCGTTTTCACATTTTCATCTTCTTCTCAAGAACCACTGGGCCAATTTCAACTAAACTTGCCACAAAGTATCCTTAGGTAAAGGGAATTCAATTTTGTTCAAATGAAGGGCATATTCCTTTTCCAAGGGGATAATTATGAATTAGTGAAAAATTAATGGCATTTTTCAAAAATCTTCTTCTCAAGAACCACTGGACCAGGAAAGATGAAACTCATGTGGAAGCATCCTCAGGAAGTGTAGATTCAAATTTGTTCAAATAATGACCCACGGGGATAGGGTGGGGCCACAATGGCCGATCAAAGTTTTACATAGGAGTATATAGGGAAAATCTTTAAAAATCTTTTTCTCAGGAACCACTGGGCCAGGAAAGATGAAACTCATATGGAATCATCCTCATGTAGTGTAGATTCAAGTTTGTTCAAATCATAACCCCTGGGGGTAGGGCGGGGCCACAATGGACGATCAAAGTTTTACATAGGAGTATATAGGAGAAATCTTTAAAAAAATTCTTCTCAAGAACCACTGGGCCAGGAAAGTTGAAACTCATGTGAAATCATCCTCATGTAGTGTGGATTAAAATTTGTTCAAATCATGACCCCTGGGGGTAGGACAGGGCCACAATGACCGATTAAAGTTTTACATAGTAATATATAGGAGAAATCTTTAAAAAAATTCTTCTCAAGAACCACTGGGCCAGGAAAGTTGAAACTCATGTGAAATCATCCTCAGGTAGTGTACATTCAAATTTGTTCAAATCATGAGCCCTGGGGGTAGGGTGGGGCCACAAATCATGACCCCTAGGGGTTGGGGGGGGGGCAAAATGGCTGATCAAAGTTCTATATAGGACTAGATAGGGAAATCTTTTAAAATCGTCTTCTCAAGTACTTCAAAGCCATATATACTGAAAGGAAAAAGAAATGCAGGGTAGCATAATGTTCGAAAAAATTTTGACCACTTAACCGAAAATTATGAAAATTGGTCACAAGAGAAATTTAGATACTGTGCACCAAAATCAGTATTTAGAATTACTCAACCATAAAATTTATGACGTCACGTAGAGAAAAAGCTAGAAAGCCCAAAACACTTGCGGTTTGATAACGACGAGTTTGTCAACAAATCTTGTTGCATTATTTTATGCATATGAGGTATGCACATCGTTTTTCAATATTAAGAGACATTATGAAATTCTTGCAATCTTGGTACAGTTTATGGTAGTTCATTGGGGTCTTGTTTTCGAATTGTCCAATTAATGAAAAAGGCAACAACGGCTTACTGTGCAGTTTCTTGTAAATTTTCCCACATAAAACTTGTTACCCGTTGTCAGAGAGGGCATGGAATGGTTTTCAATCAACCGTGACGATGACGTTAACGCGAAACAGAGCCATGTTACGAGCGGATTTATCGTCCTACTATCTCTTAAATCGCCACCTTACTACCACAAAAACAGCCATTCATACAGTAGACGATTATAATCATTACATTCATACTAAATTTGAAAGGAAACAATTCCGCAATTTGTTTTTTGAGCAAGTCAACTTGCTGTTGTATTCCTCTCACTGGCGCGTGCGCAAGCCGTTTGACTTATTTTTTTGCGTGGGTACTCATGCCAAATATAGCCAGGGCTAAAAAGATAAGCACTCTTATGAAATTCCATGCAAAGGAGAAATAAGGCTCTGACAGATGCACGGGAGAGACATTGAAGATAATGATAGTTTTCGATTTTCACTTTTGGGGGTATCGTCATTTGAGCTTCAATAACTCATGAATTATAAGACAAAATCAAATGGGAATTTCGTTATATCTTTTTGAAAGATGATTTTAAAAGTTAGATAGGAAAACTAAAACATATTTTCAGAAAAACAAATTTAATTCACCTCGAAAGTTTATCCTGCGTTTCTTTTTCCTTTCAGTATAGATTAGTGATATTTATGTGGAATCATCCTCAGGTAGTGTAGATTCTAGTTTGTTCAAATCATAACCCAGGGGATAGGGTGGACCACAATGGGGGATCCAAGTTTTACATTAAAATTAAAAAAATCTTCCCAAGAATAGCAAAGCCATGATTAGTAATACTAGTATTTATTTGGAAGCATTTTCGGGTAGTGTAGAATTATTATGGAAGCATCGTCAGGTAGTGAACATTCAAGTTTGTTTAAATCATGACCCCTGGGGTTGAGCGGGGAAAAGAAAAAATCTTTATAAAAATCTTCTTTTCAAAAATAGCAAAGCCATTATCAGTCCTATTTATATCGAAGCATTCTCAATGTAGTGTAGATTCAATTTTGTTCAAGTCATGGCCCCTGGGGGTAGGACGGGGCGACAATGTAAGTTCCAATGTAAAGGGCAATAAAGCCAATTATTATACCTCATATAAATAAACACAAGTAAAGAGGAATCTGATTGGCTGAGGCAGTCACGTGACCGTCATGTTCGCCCTGCAACAAAACTTCGTGTTTCCCGCATTCAGTTCACCTTGACTGTCTACGGTATCCTACATTTAAATGTAATCAGCCGAGGTGTACAGAACGTGTTGTGTTGTGACGTCACAATGCGGCGAATGCGACGATTAATACTGAATTCGATTGTTTAAATCTTTGATTAATTATGTCGATAAAAAATCTTAATATATAAATAGTTAGAAAAGTGTTTCCATGAGTGGGGAATGAATGTTACTACACTGCAGTGTGTAAATCAGAATGACTTGTCACGAAGGTTTTTTTTATGAAACGCTAGCGGTGTGACTTACACCTATTGGTATTTCATATTGTTCTCATCAAATGTTTACTTTATTTATTGGATTCTCTTTATATTTTCTTAGTTAGTATAGATTCAAGTTTGTTCAAATCAAACCCTCTCCCTTTTAAGGCTATTTTGGGACCACTATTGGGTTTCAACTTTTCAATAATAAACTGATTTATGCTTTTTTCCTAGCCACATTGCTCAGATGAGCGATGTGGCCCATGGGCCTCTTGTATTAATTTAGAATCATAATTAAATGATAAGAAATGACTATAATATTGATGATGTTTTCCTTGCAATTTTTTCTTTGATACATCGATCAAAGGAAAAAATATTACATTCATTTCTTAATTCGTCCCGTGTATGCAATTTTACTGATTTTTCGTATTGTTTTCACCCACTAGAGGCATTAATTCGAGTTCGTCCTCGCACACCACTCGACTGATAAGGGTTAGTCCTTGAACACTATTGGATGGATTGATAATGTGTTTGTTTGAACCCATTTTAGGGTTAGCCCATAGTCCTCGACTGATTTGGATTAGTCCAGCACCCAACCAAGATATTCATATTATAGGTACTGAGTATTACGTATTTTTCGACTGATTAGGGTTAGTCTCGCACCTTTATTCAAAAGATGAGGATTAATCTTTTCATTCAATATTTATTTGTATTTATTTTAAACAACCGGGCCTTGGCATGGCGCTGCATCGCATTTTTGCACGGTAGTACTATGATGTCATAAACATTAATTGTCGTTAACCATTGGACTTTTGCGTGTGAAACCATCGGGGTTTGGCGTGACCATCGGACTTTGGAGTCCCCCGCACTTTGGAGTCATATATATCTGTTAATTGACTATTTCTTTTCTTAAGGACGTTCGATCATGAGATTTTTAGTGGACTTTGGTCATGTCCTTTATTCATAAAATTCTGCATCATTTTTAGGTTCTAACATTAAATCTGAATTCTAAAATGCAAATTAAACTATATTCAATGGAAAAACCGCGATAAAATTCCATTGAAGTAGAATTACGCTAGGGACTATATTTTGTGGCAGAAGGTTTTTTAGACGAAAATGATCAGTTTTCCCTTTTGAATTATAACAGTACTGCTAATTTTGGATTCCTACTTTTCCATGCTGGTTGCACACAAAGCTGTTTTTGCAGTGAAATGTGTTATGCTGGTTCTGAAATATCTATTAAATTATTTTTTATGAAGTCTATCAACAAAGTGAGACAAATAAAGTAAACATATTCTGAAAATCCGGGAAAAATTGATCCAAATTTAACGTAAAATTGACACTTTTTCGTAATATCTGAAAATTTACATTGATGTTCTTTTCTAAATAGTCAATATAACTTTGACCTATTTGCTTAAAATCAAAAAAAGTTTAAGACTTTAAAATAATTTCCTTGCTTATTAAATTTTCAATGCCAGAAAAATCACATTTGATTAGTTCAGAAAGGTCAAATAGTTGATTATGCGAAGCAATTTGAAACTTTTTCTTGGTCACCATTTTAAAGTGTCTTTTTTAAAACAGACTTAGAGTTCATTTTGTTTCATGCTTTAATTGGATAAAAATATTTGAGGGAAGATGTCGAAGATCTAATTATTAATTAAGACACAAATTTCAGTGCAAAAAGGTCATAACAAATGTACTGTACCGCCAAAAAACGCATATGAACCCCCATGTTTTGATTTGAATTTTAATTAAGCTATGTATGTAGAAGCTAAAAATATACTTGGCAAAAAAAAATAAGACTTTAAATATCAGGATCGAACGTCTTTAAAATAACTGGAGGATTTCGGGGGGTATTTCGTTATCAGAGAGACAAAATGTGGAAATGTCTGTAGAAAATGAAAAATAGCGTTTTGGTAACAGTAAATAAGAAAAACAATTCATCCGCGCTTGCACGGGATTTCATCTCGTTGTAAAGAAAGGAATCTTACGACCGGCATACACGATGAGGTTTGTAGTATAATACAAGTATTGTAATACTTTTGTACTATAATACTTTCTTGTACACACGCTAATACATATCTTATAAGATTGTAAACAAGCTAATTCAGAGAATTCGTGTCCCCCGCTTAGGGAAAAAGTCGGCTCCCCCTGACTGAATTTGTAGAATTATTAAATGTATACATGTATACTGAAGGAAATAAAATACATGTATGTCAATATGCATATAAAGATTTGATTGCTTATTCTTTATTATGTGTATAGAAGATTTTTTTATATGGAATATTTATCACACTGTAATGATGATTTTATAACCTCATAAATTTTTCATTTCACATGCTGAATACTATCATTTAGTAAAAAAAAAAAAAGTATTTAAAAAAAAAAAAAAAAAAGAAAGGTTCGACCGAGATTCGATCCCGGGACCTCTCACATTTGAAGCGAGAGACATAACCACTAGACCACGGAGTCGCTTAACGCGGAGTGAAGTATATGCAGAACTGAAGTCACATACATGTATATATTCATGTTTTCATGTTCGGTATTCTCAAAATTTTACACAATCCATGGTGTTTGATTTATTTAGCCTTTATTAAACAGTTATAATAGATGTAATAAGAACATAAAGTCCGCCGATAACCTGTTTTATACGCAATAACTCTCCTCATGCCCCTGCGCTAAAAATAGCGACATGTAATACTATAAATACTAATAAAACAAACGGGGCGGGGCACTTTGAGAGGGGCGAGAGACGTCCTAGGGAGTTTTGGTATAAAATTACATTGCATAAGCTCAAAATCTTCTTGAAATATCGCCCGGAAATGATAGTGTTACACACAGACAGAATGTATAAATTTACGACCTTGAACTTTGACCTTTTGACCTCAAAATCAATAGGGGTCTTCTTTAGGCCACAGGGAGTTGTTTATGTAAAATTTCATTGCGATAGCTCAAATGGTTCTAGAGATATCGTGTGGAAACGAAAGTGTTTTAACAGACAGAATTTGCTTATTTATGACCTTGACCTTTGACCTTTTGACCTCAAAATCAATAGGGGTCTTCTTTAGTCCATAGGGAGTTGCTATGCTAAATTTCATTGCAAAAGCTCAAAGGGTTCTCGAGATATCGTGTGGAAACGAAAGCGTTACAGACAGACAGAAAGACGGACGGACGGACGGACGGACGGACAGACGGACGGACGGACGGACGGACGGACGGACGGACAAACCCAAATTAATATCCCCCACTTTTCAAGCGGGGGACAATAAACTATTATTCCCACGTGTTTTCTCCTGCCATATTTCTCTCTCTGTCAAATTAATGAAAAACGATAATAATAAGCTCTGCTTCTAGCATCTTTTTTGTGGTAGCTACAGCTTGATATATTCCACAAGTCCTCCTCCCCTTCCCATAAAACCACGAGTTTTTCGATATCTTTACTCGAAAAGTCTGCTATTATTATTTACCTGTGCTTTATTTAGTAATGATATGAATAGGATGACCCCCAATGTGAGTACATTTGATTGGTTGAAAGTTAAAGGTGACTTAAAACTTGTCTTAGGAAATAGAGCATTGCTCTATTCTTAATACAGTTTTATAAGATTCGAAAAATCTTATGATACACTGTATTAAGAGTGTATATACAGTAAGATTTTGTATCATCATACAAATCTTATAATACAAATCTTACCGTGTATACCGGCCTTTAACAGGTCGGAGAGAATACTCGAAATCGGGTATTATCCGTGAAATCGCGTATAATACTCGATATTAGGGTATCGTTGTATCCGCGAAATCGGGTATTCCGTGCAACTTTCTATAAAAACTAAAGAATAAAGCAACGGCGCATTATGCCAGTAACTGTTACTTGTACATCAGTATCCTGTGGATTTATTTTTATTTAACCTAATTCATACGGTTGTCAAATAAGTTTAAAATCACACGACAAACACTGCTGGGGTAACAAAGAGGACACAATGGCGTTATTATTTTTCACTATAATTTCTAAAAACAAATAACTACACTTAGTTTGTCTTTATTTCCCATCAAAGAATTCCATATAGTTAATTTTCTAATTTGTGCACTATTCACAAAACGTGAAATTTTAAAGAAATTAAACGACTAATGCCGTGTTATGTTTTTTTTTACTGAAAAATGTATGGCGTCCCTTTCACGTGAAATATAAATTATTCCTAACAGTTAAAGAGTACAGTATAAGCGATTCATAATTGTATATCTCTGCCATAATAGAATACCAACGTTATTATAAAGAAGAAAATAAAATAAGATTAAATAAATACCCACGGGAAAACAGTTTGAAAATAGCTAATTGAAGGTGAGTATCTTTTTTTATGTCAATTTAGCATGAAATTTTTATTCAAAGACACCGTAAATTTTTTGGTTGCATTTTAAAAAATCGATACAAGATATGCTATTTTACCTTTTTGCTATGCATTTGTGTGAAAATTGGTTCTAGGCCATATGTCACAGTTTTCTTTTAGTTTTTTTTTATCTTTGATACGTATTACTCATGGCAATAACTTTTCCTAATACTCATCTATAATGAAAAAATGTGTTTAAAAAATAAACATGAATTCTAGTTACTTGTAGTCTCATATTGTGTTAGAAAATAAGAGGTTGCTTTTTGTTTACCTACAATGTGTATGATTTTTATTTGATGAATAAATCTTCCCTACAATTAAAAATATATGACCGAGTTTAACCAAACGTGACATTCAAAAAGAGGTCTCTTGGACACATGTAGAACACAGTGGAGGTTGTTTTGTCAGAGGTGGTCAAGAAGCCTTAACACCCCCCCCCCCTTTGAAGTCGTGAACATGGTGAAAAATATATAGCAAATCGAACGCCTTTTTGTGTGCAGATCATGAAATGTACTGAGCTCCACGGGTATTTGTTGTCCCGAGCGCATTAATCTTGACGCCCACATTCTTACTTGGCTAGTGATACCTGTAGAAAACGTGTATCTAGATGAAATTTAACTCGGCACTATGCGCCATCCCATTGTTTAAGTGTTATTAGGTGATTACACCTCCTATACCCGATTTCGCGGATTCAACGATACCCTTATATCGAGTATTATACGCGATTTCACGGATAATACCCGATTTCGAGTATTCTCTCCGACCTGTTTCACCGCTCTGGTCTGTCGAATGTACTCAGTTATGTATAAAGGCATTGACCGTTGTCACATTTCAAAGGAAATTAAATAGTTTAAAAGTATATGGTTCATGATTGTTGAAAGCCTGAATGGTGAATTCTTTTAAAATGTATTCAATTTTAGAATGTAAGTATTGTATATACGTAATCAAATTTAGAAAATTTTGAATTTCAAAATGTGTACTATTAGATATTACCAAGGTATATTATTAATTAAGGTTAAAAAATTTACTCCTAAAAGAGTGGTATTGTTATAATTGTTATCCCGTATATTTACTTGTAGATATATATGTACATTTACCCCACCTCTGTTGATTTTTCCGTGAAATCCTGGCTTACGATTGGTTGAAGTCTGTCACGTGAAGGTGGTGGATTACTTATACCCGGTCAGTTGTAAATCTATACCCGGTCGATGTATTACGTCACAAACACAAACATGACGTCATAACAGGTATAGTATAAGCGTGATGAAGCATTTAGCAGAGAAAACCATTTATAAACCACAGATAAAACGTAAATGTTTCATCGGTGGGGTAAATTCGTTACACAGTCTTTTAGTGACAGGGTATGGGATGATACCTGGTTAGTAAATTTCATACCTGACTTGGCTCCGCCTCGCCAGGTATGAAATTGACTAACCAGGTATCATCCCATACCCTGTCACTAAAAGACTATGTTACTAATAATACATGGTCATTCTAATCGGCATACTTACAATCGTTGTTGCACAAGTTCGTAGAGCAGCAATTTGTTAAATGTTCAGATGACCTACGACCTACCAACTCTGAGGGTTCGTATGAACACGCCTTCAAATAAGATACATTAGCTAATATATAAATCAGAATACAAAAAATTCAGACCCAAGCATTTACAAATATACCATATATATAACACTGTGAAGATCACAATATCAATGCCAAAAATTTAACTGTTTTATTTGGCGGTGAAATCATACAGCAGATGTAATAAGGTTCTCATATTGATTTGATAATACCAATACTGAAAAATAGGGTCCTTTTAAAATAAATATAATAAATTCAATTAAACTTACATGTTTATTAATACAGCTGGAGGAATAGAATACATCGTCGTATTCGACCACTGTCTTTAAAATGCATATCTAAATAAAGAAACAGATTTTTAGAATTTCTTTAGCATCATGGTTTCCATAACAATAGATCCATTAAATATTTGAAAAGAGATACATATACTCACATGATCCTGGATACATTGTGTGAAATGGTCACAAAGAGCAGGATTCCTTGTTTGTTGACAGTTAAAACATAACAGTCCATGGTGCTTCCCTTGTAATTTAAAAAGTATTATGTTATTAAACTTATTTAAACAATTTATAATGACAGTGGTCATTTATAAAAAAAAAGACAATATAACACTCTCAGACTGGTAAAAAGTTTAATAATGTGTTTAATTAAGATGACTTATGATTAGATCCTCCGATACATTAGATTGCAAACAAGGTCATTATTTTGCAAAATGATGACTTTAAACAAGATTGTTGAAGTTAAACTTCAGTACTGTATATTTTCTGTCTTCACTAAAGTGTTTTCTTTACAACAGACATGATTAATTATTATAACTTACAATACCATTCAGAAGAAAATGATGAAATGAATCAACAGTTACCGAAAAAATCGTCACCAAAGCTAATGAATATTCTTATGTCGAAGTGCCAGCAACATATTCACGTGGTTAAATATTTTGCGTCTGTATCAAGTTTTGACACCCGTAGCACGTATTCATTTAATGTATTCTAATAATTTGTTTTTTTTCTGAAATGAAGACAATTTTGTTGACTTTTTAAAATTATATAAATACAGCGCTTAAATGAGGTCGATCCATAGATATACCAACTTCACAGAAAAGCATATCGTGCGAGGTCGATATGCTTTTCTGTGAAGTCGATATATATCTATGGATTGACCGAATTAAAGGGCTACATTTGTTATATTATTTTTTGACATTAATTGACAAAACAAAATTTGAAAATAATGGGAACAAGGCACAAGTTTTCTTTCTTTAACGCTTACAGATTAGATATAAAAATAAATCAAGCTATTTTATGTTCACGTGATTCTTTTATATTAATGGAGTAATTTAGAGGATTTGCTTATTCAAAATGCTTATTTATTTATTTGACGACGTTTTATATAAATTTTTGACAAACTTATCCAATATGTTTTAATATAAAGTAGATCTTAATTCAAAGCTTCAAGGCATTGTTACGTCTCATCCATTAAGGAACATGAAAAAATGGTAATAGAAGTTGTAGTAAATATTTTTTTCAGATACATCAAGTCATACTTGATGAGTAGATCAGTACTATTTTTGTTTTACAGAAAATTATCTCCATTTTTAGAAACACCAAGTCGATATGCATTTCATATTCTAAAAAAAAGATACAAGTATTCAAGTCATAAAGTTTACCTAATTCTTCATGTATTAAAAATCATAATTATCACCTAGAACCTCCAATATATAAGATACCTTTTGTGTACCATTTTTTCCATAACACAGTTTCATTATTGATGAACAAATTTTTAATTCGTCCAAGCAATATCTAAACGTCCGAAAGCATATACTAGTATAACATGTCCATGTAAAAACTAATTCGTCCGACTTTTTAAAAAATTAGTTCAAACAATATTTAATCCGTCTGAACAAGAATCTATGGTGTCCCGATAGGGCCATTGCAAAAGTGTATTACCGCGTTCGAAACAACGCGCAAGCGCATTAATAACAACGCGCTAGCGCGTTAATGACAAAGATTTGTGTGTTATAGCGAACTCGTGTTGTGAACAATGCGCAAGCGCGTTGACATTATTGCGCTAGCGTGTGACATTAATGCGCTTGTGTGTTGTATTCTAACATGCAAGTGCATTTATGTCACCGCGCTAGCGCTCTTAACACGACTTCTCACTAACACACAGCTCGTTGTCATCAACACGTTAGCGCGTTGTCATTAACGCGCTAGCGCGTTGTCATAAGTGCGCCTGAGCGTAAATGTCACGCGCTAGAGCGTTGTTCACAACACGCCTTTTCGCAAACGCACAACTCGTTGTCTTTAACGCGCTTGCGCGTTATCATTAACATGCCTGCGCGTAAACATTAACGCCCTAGCGCATTGTCATTGTTGCGCTTGCGTGTTGTTTCTAACGCGCTAATACACTTTTGCAATGGTCCTATCGGGACACCATAGTTCTTATTGTTTAAAGCTGATTGTTTTGTATTTCAGTATGTTTCTTGCAAAATTAACTTTCCTTTTGTATTTACATTTATTATTTGACCGTTCCGCCACCTATAATGTTAGACATGTCACGGTTTTAGCGTTTATCTTGCAAATAAATATAAGGAAAACACTTCATGTTTTATTTACCTGGCTCGTGGCAACCTCCAATGTTGCATGCATCGCTAGAACAACAATCTACGCAATCTGCATTTGATCTAGTTGAATTGCAAACCTGTAAATAGATCAAATTTATCTTAAGGACATTTATAATATGGATTACCAGATTAATATATAACTAAAACCGCATATTTGAGTTCATCTAACAATATGCGTCGTTATCAAAGCTCTATCCTTTTTTATATGTCATCATTCACCTCCTTTTTGTGAAAAAAAATTAATAAATGTGATGAGCCGAATGTATTTATCCATCCATAAAGTGTCGGAATGTAGTCACTAGTTTTACGGGTTATCTCCCCTTTCTATGCACCAATGAAAGTTATTATAAAAGGTGGGTGATGAAAGTATCCGATTTATTTTTTGTATCATGAAATACCCTCCACCTCTTGAGCTAGGTGTTAAGTATATACCCTTTCTCCTATTGTTTGTTTAAAGTACGTGTTCATTGTTTTATATACATGGTTTAGCTATACCTTTATTAAAGTTATGGAGATGTTATTGAGAACCTTTTTCTGCTGTGGGTTTTTGTTTTTGTCTTTTCGGATATTAGAGATTTCGTTGAAGGAGACTTACGATGCCGATCAGAGTTTCCTGCTATTTCCGTATTCTAGGACCTTTGGAATGACAATGGCGATTATACAAATAACATAAAACATAAAAGGCTTTCAATTTGTAGAAATCTTAAAAGAAACAAAAAAAATATACTCTACAATGTATTTCGCCAAAAAAATGTTTATACATTCAACCAGACGCACGATTGTCTACGTAAGCTCCGATGAGCTCCGTTTCATCATGTGACGTCAGAGCTAGTCGAGTTGTCTCGCGTAAAAGGGGTGACCTATGTTGTTCTACGTCAGATCAGCGTATCTGACGTCACAATAGCGACGTTTCTTTTATACCAGTTGACTTTTGCAACTGAGATATAGGCCTTACATTACCCCGGTTGAAAAGCGGAAGGGTATATAGTAATCGGGATGTCCGTCCGTCCATCCGTCAGTCTGTCTAGCTGTAAGTCCGTCCGTCTGTTACGCTTTGGGCTACACATCTCTCATCTGCAAATCTATCTTTGGGCGTTATAGAATTTGATCACGTGACCGACTTTATGTCATAATATTATCCCAATGGAACTCTAAAAGTCAAAGTACTCAGAAGTACAGAGAGCCGGGCTCATTTACAGAGTAGAATGGATTTCTTACATGAATCACATTTATATTCTGATGAAAAAATTATTTTAAAACTATGAATATAAAATTATAAATGATAAGACACTGACAGTGAGTTTTTCAATCCTAATACCACGGTCCGATTTTGTCATAATCAGAATTAATCTGGTCCAGCAGCTGAATGTAAACAAACAAACAAACAAACAAACAGGCCAGTCTGGTCCCCTCTCCTGCTTTACCTCGTATGTGTAGTGAACTACGGTAACACTGATTATCAAAAATCCTTACTCTAATGAACTACATGTATGTTCTTTGACTTATGAAGTTTTCAAAGACATTACTACTAATGTTTATTTTATATAGATAAAACTTCGTTTTATTTTTGTTGCTTTATTTAGCGTTTGAATTATCTCAAAAGCGGTTGAGAGTAAAAACTATATTTTTGCACGTAACTTTAAAATGGCGACTATGGGGTCAACATCCTGCCTTGAACAGGATCACATAAGCCGGCAATTGATCTTTGAGCAATAAGCCCGGCTAATGATATCATTTATTAAATGGGTGGCGGGGGTATCATTTAGTGAGCTCTCTGCTCACAGTACCTTTATCTGTAAATTAATCAAAACGTACACAATTTAAAAAAGACAATTAAATTTGATAAATCATTATTAACCGTTAAAGTTTTTTTTTATTTATATAACAATTCTTTTCTGTTGGTTGAATACTAATAGCATTTCAGATGTGAAAAAAATACCTCCGTTTGATATGCTGATATAAGTACAAAAAAGAAAAGAAAAAAATCAGTAAAGAAAACGACTAAAATCATGAAAAATATATTTAATTTAAGCTTCATATTAATTGTAGTTCCTCGATAAAACTAAGACAAAATTTTAACAACAAAATTGTACCTATTTTTACGAAAGCCCAGAAGGCTCATTCGAGATTCGAGTTTCCAAATACGAGATTCGAAATTCGAGATTCAAAATTCGAGATTCAAGATCCAAACGAACCAATCAAAAGGGGTTCAACATTTGAAAACTCCCCTTTATTATGTTTTTACTATCAAGAAATCGTTGAATATATTTATAACAAATGTGTCAAATGTGTTCAATAACAATGCAAGAATGAAAGTTATACATATTAGAAGGAAATTTAAATACTTATTGGATTTTTGATCAGCAAGAAATATTTCAATTTATATTATAGATTCTTAAATATTAATAGATTACATATATCAGGAGTATATATATATTTTTGTATTGTCGACTAATTACCGGACCGCCAGGAGGCGGTCGGTTACATGATATGAAAGTTTGAAGTCGCTGTGCGTTTCTGCGGAGTTACAACAATTTAAATAAAAAACATTTAACATTAATATAATAGTATATTAAAAAGAGCGTCTAAAGGTTAAAGAAGAACGCACAATAAACATAAAATTAAAAATTCTTATGAAGAATGAGGTAAATATTTCATCCTATCCTGATTGAGAGTAGACATGTTTGAGGTGCGGAGAAATTTAAGACATGTGTTGGGCGTAGTCTAAAGCGAAGACCGCGTTATGTATATCACACAATTTTGCTTTCTCTATTAAAACGGGATTTGTTGTACGTATTATGTTCCCCAAACGAAGTTGGGGAACATATTGTTTTTACTCTGTTTCTTATTAAGGTCTTCCGTTTTAGACGAAAGACCTTATAGTGATTCTACTGTTTCTTTTTCTTTTTCTATATTATTATTTTTGTTCCCTTTTTAAAAGCACGATTTCTCAGAGATGACTGGACGGATTGTCATGAAATTTTCAGAGGTGATAGAGTTTAAAAATATCTTTCAAATGCAGTTTTCAGTTTTTCAAAATGCACTTCCGGTCGTCAGATATGTCCGATTTCCGCTTTTTTCAAAATAATTTTGTCTGATTCATATCTCAGAAACGGTAAGAGATTAAGACACCAAACTTATATGACTAATAGATCTTGATAAGTAGGCGTGCCCATTTATGTTAAGATTGTCTGCCGTCACTTCCGGTCGTCACAGGAAGTGATTGAAGGAATCGAAAATTTCAATTTTTCTCTATTGAAACTTTTTTTGCATAACATTATTGCATCCAATTTGTAGTTTCGAAATATATCAGTCCCACCGGAAACAAAAACGACAACTTCCGGTTGTAAGAGAAAAACTACATAATTTGAGTATTTTTCTTTCCCATAAATATATTTTATAGATAAAGTATTTGTAATGATTTTTTGATATGTTATTCAGACTGCAAATGTCTACAGTATAGTCAAATATCTTTGTAAAATTCACTTCCGGTTGCGTGATTTCCGGTCCTCGAAATGAGAAGTTATCATAGCTAGATCTCGTAAACGGTAAAAGATTAAGACACCAAACTTATTTAGAGTGATAGATCTTGATGAGTAGGCAAAATCAGCTGTGATACGATCGTCCGCCGTCACTTCCGGTCGTTACAGGAAGTGATCCAAAAAACCGAAATTTTCAACTTTTCTTTCATGAAACTGTTTTAGCTTCTCATTATAGCATCTTATTTGTTGATTTGAAAAAATTCAGTACCACCGGAAACAAAAAAAGACAACTTCCGGTTATAAGAGGGAAACTACATAATTTGAGTATTTTTCTTTACAATAAATATCATTTATTTATAAAGTATTTGTGATGTTTTTTTGATATGTTATTCAGACTGCAACTGTCTACAATAACGTTAAGAATTTTTGCAAAACTCACTTCCGGTCGCGTGAATTCCTGTCCTCAAAATGAGAAGTTATCATAGCTAGATCTCGTAAACGGTAAAAGATTAAGACACCAACCTTGATGAAGTTGTTAATCTTGATGAGTAGGCAAAAACAGTCAGGATAAGATCGTCCACCGTCACTTCCGGTCGTCACAGGAAGTGATCAAAA
>NW_026928541.1:0-33754 GCF_032062105.1 Saccostrea cuccullata
TTTATTTCCAACCTGACTTTTACTATAGGAAATGTTAATTGAAAGGTTGGTAGCCCCCCCCCTCTATACACTACAGGAAATTTATATAAGGGAAATGTAGTACTGAATGCTAAAAATTGGTACTGAAAGAACTTGATGACACTAAAAAAGTTGTCAAACTACCCGACTTTGGACAATTTTCCTTTTTTTCTTTTTTTCTTGTCAACTTTCTTCAGGTAAGTGAAATTTTTTTTCTCTGGGCTGCCCCCCCCCCTTCAAAAACGATGCTACGTGGCTGTTGACAGCCGAGAGACAAACAAACAAGACAAAAACAATATGCGCCCCGATCTATTGATCCGTGAGTATAAAAATAATTTTTCATGATATCCATTGCCGAATATAAGAACCTGACAAAAAATATATATTTAATTAGATACTGAGTTTTAGTACAAAATAGTAACAGCTGGAATATGAACATGATGAAAATTTTCGATAGGTCTTAAGAAATATAACTTTTCTCACAACACATAAAAAAATCTTGGATCCGCCAACAAACAAGATAAATATGCAAATTTATGATGCCTACCTTAAAACAATGCTGTCAATGGTTTCTGCTTCAAGGTTATCTGTGGCTGATAAACGTATACAGTCATTGATGGTTTGCTTTGTTCGTCTTAAAGACGTACAACACACTGGGGGAGATAACTCTTGCGATTTCAATTGAACGTTTGACGTGACGTCAAATTGAACGTCAAAAATAAAGCGTCAAAACGACGAGTAAAACGATCCCGATGTATATCAATCATGAAAGAAAATTGAGATATGGGGCTTGGCTGTGATTGTGCGTACCATACTCAATCAATAAGTATTTTTTTAATTAACCCGATTAAACTCCGTAAAAAGGAAGACATAAAATACCATCCCTTAATGTTTATTTCATTTCATTTCATATACAATAAATTGTATTTTTGATCAAAGTGCAGCATTTTTTTATTCTGAAAATTTTATTTTACATTGCCGAAATTCTCATTATGTACAATTGGCGATATAACATTCCGATTAATGGTCTTCATTACAATTTGTGCATACACGATATAAATATTGTTTTTCTTCTTTGACTAAATAAAACAACAATAAATATTATTAATAAAAAACTTTTTACAATGTTCTCAGACCCTTACTGATCAAAGAGGAACAACTCTGAAAATGTAGGAGATGTTTGTTTTCCTCCCTTTATTCACGGTTTTCCACAGAATCAGGTACATTTACAGCAAGACGTGATAAATCCGAGAATTGAATACTATAGACCTCATATACACAATGTATGTATAAAATTGAAAAGAATTGTTCACTTGTACTGAAATTATCTGCATTTATGAATATCCTATTGCAGCAAATCGTAACTTTGACTTTCTGTCAACAATGTCGGTTCGCATTTCCTCGACACAAAACAAAACGTAGCCTGTAAGATTTTAAAAAATTATCAATGTGGGATTTGATATAAATTGAAATAGATGAAGAGTTTAATGTTTGATATTTTGAAGTTAATGTGGACGAATACGGAATTTTCATTTTAACTTTAGAAGCGACGACATTGAAAGAAATGCGTACAATATTATCATGAGGGGTGTATGTACATCTAATGCAAATGTCGATGTATCCCCACAGCCACATACTGTCTCGTTTGAAATAATGACATGAAAGAAACTACAATTATTCCATTTATATCACAGGAGAGTTGAACATACACCATTTTTTTTAATGAATAGAATTAAAGAAATAAAATTAAAAATCAAATATTCAAGTTCAACAAAACTTGAATTCGTATCCAGGTTTCATGTGATATGGAATGCATAACGCATACGTACAGTATATGGACTAAACACTAAAATCTTTCAGTAATTTTTTCCTGATACATATAAAAAGAGTCAATATTTATTCTACATTCATGAATTTAAAAACTAATGAATATCTCCGGGATTCTTGACGAAATACCAGTATATATGCACTGTAAACGACGTTTCGTCAAACGCTAATGGTCTGCGACGCAAAAAAGGAAGGGGTGGGGGTAATAGGGGTATTCAAAAATTGCCTAAAAATCTACATTTAAATACGCTTTACATATGAGAACTTTTAAATTTGTAAGTTAATATATTTTTGAAGCAAAAGCAATATTCCAATTTAATTTTTTAATGTGTATTTGTAGATTCATATAACAAAGTGATCGACCCCCGTCTGAAAGACGCGCGGGAACGTGATTTATTGAGAAAGGGGGAGGGGGTAATTTTCCGCTTTTAAATCAAAACTGGTCGTACAAAAATTATACAAAAAATTATGAAGATTATTTTTACTACCAGCTACCTAAAGAAAGTTTTTTACCAAAATTAAACGACAGGTTTTTTCACAAAAAAAATTTGAATTTGAAAAATACGCAATTTTCAAGGCTTAGAAAATTCATAGTTTTTCAGTTTAAGGTCTTTAAAAATTGTTTTGATGATATGTATATCAAAAAGATGATGATGTTTTTGTGTTAAATGGTTAAAAGAATAAGCCAATGAAATTTGACATTTATATCTAACCTGGTTTTATTGAAAATCAAGGTTTAAGTAGTTCATTGATTAAAAATTTTCTCTCCCTGTAAACAACTAAAGGGGGGTAACTTTCGGAAGTTCCTGTCCAAAAACCACTCGAACGATTTTGTCCAAAATATGCATACACGCAGTAGATATAGTCATGTACTAAATATACAAAAATAACGAAAATTAAACGACAGGAATTTTTTGGGGTAGGTGTGTTGTACATCCTTAAGAATTCTTCTTTAGTGTTTTCTGATTCACGGTGATGTCTTGTATACGCCATTACCGCCAATATTTATTAGAAATGCTAATTTGTAACATACTTGGTTATTGGTTGATTTTTACTTAAGTAAAAATATTTAATTGTGAGTAGAGAAGGCCAGTGTTATATTTCTACTGCAGTAAAAATAATTAATGTGTGAGTTAGATGGCCAGTGTTTTATTTTTACTGCAGTAAAATTAATTAAATGTGAGTAATGTGGCCAAAAAGTAATCTTACTTCAGTAAGAAATTAAATGATTTTTACTGGAGTAAAAATGATTTTTACTGGAGTAAAAATAATTTTACTGGAGTAAAAATATTTAATTGTGAGTAGCATTGGCCAGTGTTTTATTTTTACTGCAGTAAAAATAATTTTAGTGGAGTAAAAATAAATAATTGTGAGTAGAACGGCCAACCATAGTCGTCACACAATGATAGTTTCACCAGACTTAGTACGTTTTCCGTCACTCAATGATAGTTTCACCACACTTACCGAAGGTAACGTTCGTTTTCCGTTTCACCAGACTTACCAAAAGTTAAGTATGTTTTCCCTCACACAATGGTACTTTCACCAGAGTTACCGGATTTATATAATGTTTTCCCTTTCACCAGACTTACCGGAGGTTACGAATGTTAACCGTTTCATCAGACTTACCGGAGGTTACGTACGTTTACCTTTTCACCAGACTTACCGGAGGAGAAGGATCCCGTGTGGGAGGAAGTGGTCAGACAACATCTTCTGTGAGTCCCCCCGGAACACATCCCGCTCTGGTAGTGACCATGATGACAGGCCAGGTGATCATCCTGGCAGTGACCTCCGGCGTTAGTACAGGGGGCATCACTACCTAGTAAAAATAGCAGAGAAAAGTAAAGGCAAGGGGCATCACTACCTAGTAACACAGCAGATTAAAGTATAAGTAAAGGGCATCACTACCTAGTAAACACAGTGGGCTTCACTACCTATTAAACACAAAAGATAAAAGTAAAAGCTGGGGACATTACTACCTAGTAACACAGCAGATAGAAGTAAAGGCAAGAGGCATCACTACCTAGTAAAACAACAGAGAAAAGTAAAAGTAGGGGGCATTGCTCCCTATTAAACACAGTAGATAAAAATAAAGCAGGGAACACCACTACCTAGTAACACAGCAGAGAGAAGTAACCTAGGCATTACTCCCTATTAAACACAAGGGGCATCACTACCTAGTAACACAACAGAGAAAAGTAAAAGTAGGGGGCATTACTCCCTATTAAACACAGTAGATAAAAATAAAAGCAGGGAACACCACTACCTAGTAACACAGCAGATAAAATTAAAAGCTGGGGTCACCACTACCTAGTAAACATAGCAGATAGAAGTAAAAACAGGGGGACATCACTACCTAGTAAACATAGCAGATAGAAGTAAAATCAGGGGACATCACTACCTAGTAACACAACAGATAAAAGTAAAAGCAGGGGGCATCACTACCTAGTAACACAACAGATAAAAGTAAAAGTAAGGGGCATCACTACCTAGTAACACAGCAGATAAAAGTAAAAGTAGGGGGCATCACTACTTAGTAAACATAGCAGATAAAAGTAAAAGTAGGGGGCATCACTACCTAGTAACACAGCAGATAAAAGTAAAAGTAGGGGCATCACTACCTATAGTAAACATAGCAGATAAAAGTAAAAGTAGGGGGCATCACTACCTAGTAACAAAGCAGATAAAAGTAAAATTAGGGGGCATCATTACCTAGTAACACAGCAGAGAAAAATAAAAGTAAGGGCCATCACTACCTAGTAACACAACAGATAAAAGTAAAAGTAGGGGGCATCACTACCTAGTAAACATAGCAGATAAAAGTAGAAGTAGGGGGCATCACTACCTAGTAAACACAGCAGATAAAAGTAAAAGTAGGGGGCATCACTACCTAGTAAACATAGCAGACAAAAGTAAAAGTAGGGGGCATCACTACCTAGTAACACAACAGATAAAAGTAAAAGTAGGGGGCATCACTACCTAGTAAACATAGCAGATAAAAGTAAAAGTAGGGGGCATCACTACCTAGAAACACAACAGATAAAAGTAGAAGTAGGGGGCATCACTACCTAGTAAACAAAGCAGATAAAAGTAAAAGTAGGGGGCATCACTACCTAGTAACACAGCAGATAAAAGTAAAAGTAGGGGGCATCACTACCTAGAAACACAACAGATAAAAGTAAAAGTAAGGGGCATCACTACCTATAGTAAACATAGCAGATAAAAGTAAAAGTAGGGGGCATCACTACCTAGTAACACAGCAGATAAAAGTAAAAGTAGGGGGCATCACTACCTAGTAAACATAGCAGATAAAAGAAAAGTAAACGTAGGGGGCATCACTATCTATAGTAAACATAGCAGATAAAAGTAAAAGTAGGGGGCATCACTACCTAGTAACACAACAGATAAAAGTAAAAGTAGGGGGCATCACTACCTAGTAAACATAGCAGATAAAAGTAAAAGTAGGGGGCATCACTACCTATTAAACACAGCAGATAAGAATAAACGCAACAAGGTTTAAGAACAGCGTATCTCTCTCTCAAAAGTCTCTATCTCTCTCTCTCTCTCTCTCTCTCTCTCTCTCTCTCTCTCTCTCTCTCTCTCTCTCTCTCTCTCTCTCTTTTATGTATGTTCTGTATTTATTTTTCACTATACACCTTTGTATAAATGAGACCTGAAATAAAATTTCTTAGTTAAGTTAGTTAGTTAAATAAAACATATGGAGAAAACAAACATGCAGTATTCAAGATAAAAAATCCATGCAACAATACAAAATAGGAGCAGAGCAAACATGGACCTCAAAAACACCAGAGGTGTGACCAGACCGGTCACACCCGCCATGTGCTGGTTGTCATGATCGGGAAATAACGGAAAATACGTCGTCATTTTAGTGTTTAATTAATGGATTAACAATTAGAATGAAAACCCCCAGTCAGCATTTGACTCAATGATAAACTGTATTTGTTGACAAGGTCATTGTACATATCGACCATAGAACTTACAAAATGATTACTTTAAACGAGACTGCTGATATTCGTTTTAGACTTTGTTCATGCGTAGAGCCTGCTCTTGCGTATCAAATCAACTGAGATACGTACACTCCGTATGCAGGTGATGGAATATTGTTGTATAAGTAAGGGAAGTTGGCGATAGAAAAGTTAAAGACATCACGTTTATCAAAGACCTTGGTTCAGATCCAATATTCTTTATTTTAGTTATATATCTTTTCCTTTAATCTGTAAAACTCACCGTAAACTACACTAACTGTCAGTGCAATACCACACAGCAAAACTAAACTGCCCATTGCCACCAGATCTGATATAAGACGAAAATACAATGGTGCGTACCTCTTCACGGGTTTTCCTTATCTCAATTTATATCGCAATAAACGTGACTTTCACAGTCATTCCGTTATCAACATATATGGAAATATTTCAGTCCCTAATAAAGAACTTTTCTTACTCGCCTTTTCCAACCTAAACAGTATCGTAATCTGGTAAACAACTCCAAACCAAAAAATATCGCTCTTGGAAGGAAATTGTATGTCAATACATATAAAAATTTACTATTGTTATCATTTATTTCATGCTATTATTTTATTATTTATAAACATCCGAGTTGATTTATGTAATATGAGTACACTCAAAGCAGAACTCAATAAAAATTAATTATTAAAATATCCCCAATAATTAACTATAGTAAATCAAAGTTCCAAAGTTTTCACTATTATAATAATAGTAAATCAAAGTTTTCCAAAGTTTTCACTATTATAATAATAGTAAATCAAAGTTCCAAAGTTTTCACTACATATTCGTAAATCAAAGTACCAAAGTTTTTACTTTGGTTTTATTGTTTACTATAGTAAACTACATTTAAGTATAGTTAACTGTAGTATTTTTTGTTTGAGATATTTGGGAGTCAATTTTCTTATCAGATTATGATCTTTAAATCATTTAAAAACGTTTAAGGAATGAAGCTTATTTTAATACGATATAACACATCTTGGGTCAGTTTACGCTTTTTTATAAACCGCGATTTATAAAAAATAAAAAGCGTAAACTGCCCCAAGTTTTGTTATCTCGTATAACATAGGTTAGAATAAGCTTCCGTGATTATAATTTAATTTCAGTGTAGACAATAAAAATATTTTCGTCCAAAAATGGCTTCAAATTGATCATATTTTATAAGGAACGTCAAGCGGTGTCACGTTTTTAACGTAACTCATTGTGACGTAGGCAACTTATGTTATACGATATAAACTAAATCTTTCATCAAATAAAATGACGTGTTACAGCTAAAATTATATTATAATATTTGAAAACATTTCTCTATGAGATTTTCAGATTCAACAATAGCATTTGGATGATTATTAAAATTTTGTATTATCAAGTAAACTTATTTAATATGCATTTCCGGCTTATTAATCGTCAAGGTAGTTTCACTTTCCAAAATAATTAGCACCATATATGTGCAAGCGTGAAGATAAACCGATGAAAACAAATTAGGACAGACCCACAGATAGTTGAACGACGGATGTTTGTGTGGTTGTTTGTATGTATGTTGTTTAACGTCTCTCTTGAGAATTTTTCACTCATATGGAGACGCCACCACTTGCCGATAGAGAGCTGCAAATTTGGTCCAATACTCTGCACTCAGGTCCATTGAGCAAGGATGTGCCAGCACCTACTGCGACACGGGATTTCGGTTTTAACGGTTCCATCCTTAGGACCGGTCGCCGCGTCCCACAGTGGGATCAACTCCTTACTTCGCGAGTCTAGAGCTGATGTGCTAACCACTTCACCACGCGGGCGACTGATGAGGACGCACAGTCTTCACCAAAAAGATCTGAACATGAAAATAAATTAATTGAATTGGAAAACACACATGGAAATAAATTGTAGATCTGCATTTATCAAATCCTGATTTTTCAGAAGTGTAAAAAAGCTTTAGTAAATTTTTAAAAAAAATGTGTTGAGTTTTCATTCTGTACCTTAATTTCTAAAGACCATTAAATTCACCACCTAATCTAACTTGATGTATTTATTAAAATCGTTCTTTTGGAAAAACAAAAACAAAACAAAACTACATTGCACATATAATGATTTATTTAAAATGTTTCCGTTTTTTTGAGAACGAAAATAAAAATGAAATGAATTGAAAAATAAGTAAAGTAAAGTTGACGACAGATAAAATAGACAGATAATTAATTAAAATGTCCTTGAATGTTTCACCTTACGCATGTCTTACCGAGAAACGAATATAAGGCAATGTGAGCAGTGGAAAGATTAGAAAACACTAAAATAGCAGAAATTTTTCCTTATCAAGAAACATTTACTAATGTCTTACTAACTCTGCATGTGATACAAGTGCGTTGACATTTCTAAATTAAGATATCATTGTCTAACAAACTCTGTACGTGATACTTTGAACCAAATGACTTAAAGGTTACATGTTTTAAAAGTTATATCTAAAATTGATATATGGTTATGGAATTGGTATGTAGGAAATAGCAAATGTATGGTTTTCCGAAGGATATAACTTTTTCTCGTGAGGAACCGTAACTTTAATATTTTCCTCATACCTATTCCATACCTGTTTTATAAAGGATATGGAGAAAACGAACAGTATTTAGTGTCAAATTCCATAGATCAATACAAAATAGGAGCAGAGCAGACCTTTAAAAAATCAGACTTGGGATCAGGTGCCATGGAGTATTGAGCATCCCCTGCTGAAAAGTCAAACCTTGTCATATAACGGAAAAATTCGTCGTCAATTCAGTGTATAAATAATGGACTAAGCATTAGTATGACAAACGTAAGTCAGCAATGACAAATGGTATTTGCTGACAAGGTGATTGTATCAACCAAAGAACTAAAAAAAAATGATTACTTTGAATTAGACTTCTGAAATTCTTGTTTCATCAACTTTATTGTCAATAATTTACCTCGTTTTAGATAATTGTTCGTGCGAAGAGCATGCTCTTGCGTATCGAATCAACTGAGATATATAAACTCCATATGCAGGTGATGAAGGTATATTGCTGCACAAGTAAGGGAAGTTGACGATAGAAAGGATAAAGTCATCACGTTTATCATAGAGCTTTGTTGTTAGATTACCATTAACGTCTTTCTCAAGTAAAATATCCAAGTATGAAACAGATGTATCATGCCGAAACGTTCACAGGAAATATCTTGAACGTGTGAAACTAAGACATTGGAGAATATAAAATAATTTAAACGGTGGCATATACTCCGAGTACATGAATGAAATGTATGGAGATAAAGAAAAGTATTCAAGCTCATACAAGATGAAACAATAAAAATAGGAGCAGAGGAAAAACGGACCTCCAAAATTTCAGAGGTTGTATCAGGTGCCATAGAGTAAACATCCTCTGCCAAACGGTCACACCCGATCAATTCAGTGTGTAAATAATGGACTAAAAATTAGTATGAAAAACATACAATTAGTATAAAAAAACATAAGTCAGCATTTGACTCAATGATTAATTGCATTTGCTGACAAGGTCATTGAATCAATTATGATTGTTAAAATCATGTTTTACCAACTTTCACCCTCATTCAAAACCTTACTCTAAATCGTATCCAAGACAATGACAACCCCTAACCCTCTGTTTGTAATTTTATTCACATATTCATACAAACTATGAACTTCTACCGACTTTGCTTTTGGCCTTGTTTAGTTATGTATTAACTCAATTTTAAAAATGAATTGTTTATATCAGGATCGATATCGATACGATAACGTCCTGGTATTGTCGATATCGACGACATCGACATAGCACTTAGTCTCATATATGGTGTTCAGTATTTTCAATTTATGGTTCTAGTCAGGATCGATATCGGTATAATAATACTGTCGACATCGAATTTGTTCTTGGACATGTATGAGGGGAAGTTGACGATATTGAAAAGTTAAAGTCATCGCGTTTGTCAAAGAGCATGGTTGTCAGATTACCATTAACGTCTTTTTCAAGTAAATTTTCCAAATATGAAACAGATGTGTCATACTTTGTAGTATCTCTTATCTCAAGCTCACCGGGATATATCGTATCGAAATAAGAATGGAAATTACCATTGTTAATTGACAGTACGTCGTCAATATATCTAAATTTCGAGTTGAAGGCAACAGCAAGTGTTTTCTTCTTATCACGTTTAAGATTTTGGACAAATTCTGCTTCGTATGAATACAAAAATAGGTCTACTTATAACGAAGCGCAATTGATACCCATGGGAATTTCATGAGATTGTTAGAAGACCTGGTCTCCAAAAACCACATAGATATTGTCAATCAGAAACTCAAGCATCTTTTTTCAGCTACTACCAGAGCTACATGTACTGTGCACATTTCAGGTTTTCATTTTTTTAAGAATTCCGACAAATAGAAAGGTTCGTACACATCAATAGAATGTGCATTTGTTAGGGAAGACGAGCGTTGAAAAGTTCATCATAAAGCTTGGTCGTTAAGTATCATAAACTTCTTTCCTAGTAAAATATTCAGAAATAAAATAAATGGGTCAAACGATGTTGTATCTGTTATTTTAAGCTTACAGTGGTATATCGTGTCGATCGACATATGAATGGAATCAAGTATTTTCAATCGATAATATGTTGTCGATATATCTAAACGTTGAGTGTTGAAGGACACCGCAAATGTTTTTTCCTTCTCATATAAGGGCTGAATAAATTCATCCTTCATATAAATACAAAATTTACTCTGCTAATTAAGGGGTGCAATTGGTACTACGGGAATTTGTAGAATATTCATATAGTTGAAAGATATAGTCAACATAAACCACATGGATATTGTCAATCAGAAACGCAAGCAACTTCAGAGTACATGTATGCACAACTGTATTATTTTAACGCTATGATTTTGCAAATGACCTTAAAAATTTATGAGTTTATTATTTGTTGAAAAAGCAGCTGCTACTGATGTCAAAAAGTCCACCGGAACAATACAAATCTCGAGCAGAGCAAGCACAGACCTAGCAAACACAGACCCTCTGAAAAACCATTGTAAGAATCAGGTGCCATGAAAAGTAAGTATCCTCTGACCAGAGTGTGTTTCTTAACACAAAAAAGAAAAAAGGGAAAAAGTGGGGAAAAAACGATAAAATGACATTGTCAGCAAATCTAATATCGAGTTGGCTGACATTTTCATACAAACCAAATTGTCTACGGATTTTTTCCCGTTTCCATGATTCTGACAGGGAGCATACGGCGGATGATTCATTTTACTTTACATCTACCAAGAATTAGAATTCTGATAATTAAATAAACTGTGTACACAATGATTTTTTTTTACTTCAAAATTATAAAATTATTTATAAAGATTTTTTTGTAAAAAAAAAAAAAAGTACATTTTTTTTATTTCATTGATCCTTTAAACCAAATATTTATTAATTTACATGTATTTATTTATTTTTTTTCACATAAAAAATTTATTTTCAGGAATGCTAATTCTGTTCTAAGCTTTTTTTAAAACAAAGTTTAATGTCTTCTTAACTCTTTTTCCTCCTGAAGTATAATGTTATTATATGATTATATCCTTTATATCTGTCAAATCATTCTAGATATAGATGTATTCTATTTTTAATGTCTTTAAAAACGCAGACCAGGAAGGAAATACTACAAAATGAACACTCTTTTTTTAATTTTGATGTACATTTTATAAAAAGTCTTACAGTTTCCTTGTTTACTGATAGTTTGCGGACAATTCGAATTATTTTTTAGTCAAATAATTGATTTGTTGCTGATTTTTAAACACTCCTGTGCTAAGGTAGGCTAAGATCATTTTAAAGTTTAAGTTTTATTTTTTCATTTGTAAAAGAAATTATAAAATAATAAGATATTATAGTGCACTGAAATGCACCTTTGAAATTCAACATCTTGCATACAATTTATGAGTGTGTTAAAGAAAATCGTTATCGATATTATTGCCGATTTATTTTGTGTACACAGTGTATTGGTTATGTTTTCAAAATCTCATTATAGCGTTGAGTATGAATAGTTCGACAGTGCAACAATTGGCTGACAACTTTACCCGGTACAAGTCAAACAAGCAAGAATCGCTCTCTTATGACGAATTTCTAGAACTTGACCATAACATGGCTTTGACTTTACTTCCCGTGGCTGTAATTATGTCAGTCTTAATGATCCTAGGAATTATGGGTAATCTTGCGGTGTGTTATATTTACCTCTTCAGATGGAAGAAAAAAACTGTTAAATATTTTGTTGGATTCTTAGCAGCGTACGACTTATTAACTTCTGTAATTTGTATGCCCATTGAGATAGCTATGCTCCAACATCCGATTACTCTTGATGACCCCCATCTCTGCAGATTCCAACGATTTACTCGTTCTGTGACGTCACTGGGAGCCGGGTTAATGCTAGTGGTGATTGCAGTTGACCGATACATGAAAATCTGTAGGTTGGCAAGAAGTCAGATTCAGATTCCATTAGCAAAGAAATTATGTTCGTCAACAGCAGTTGTTGCGTTATTATTTTCGTGGCCATGTCTAATCATATTCGGACAGTCCAACAAAATGAAATCCCCAATTGCAGAAACATCATGTCCCCTAAATAGAGAATATTCGGACACGCCTTATCCAGCACTGTACTACGGCATGGTTGCTGTTCTCTTTCTGATAATATCATTGTGTCTGCTCATATTTTACTCTTTAGTCTTGAACAAATTGTGTAGATATTCAGCAACGGGGATAGGAAATAAAACAAATAATCAGATCACCGAGAGATATAAAACAAATACAACATCCTCTTCTCCAGAAAGTCTGCCGGATGACTCTACCAATCTTAACACAAACGTCCAAAATTGGTCCCAGCACAAATCTTCTCCCGTTCAGCCTAAACCTGTAAATTCCATGTCAAATACGAAAAAAATTGAAGTTACTCCACATACGCGAACTTCCAGTCAAAATCGAATGAGAAGAACTACCATAATGTTGTTGTTAATTACCTTTATACAGTGGACAAGTTACTTCCCGTATTTTGGTTTGCTTTTTGCTAGAAGATTAAATGCTGATTTCATACTGGATATGTCAGTAGATTCACAAATATTCTACAACATTGGAGTAAGGTCTCATTTTCTCAGTTGTGGAATCAATCCCTTTATGTACGGATTTTTAAGTCGAGACTTTCGTGAAGAGTTTCACAAGTCTTTTCTGTCAATTAAGAATACAATATTTTAAATTAAAGACTTTCAGTATTTTTCAATACGATTAATATAAAAAAAACTATATCTTATAAATTTTGTTAAAGTCGAAGATAACAAAATTCATACATTCTTTACAATTGTTATACTAGTAGCTATGATTTCTAATGGATTTTCTCTGTAAATCAATCTCTCATAGGTAATAGAAATTTAAATTTACTTGATACCTTACAACAATTTTTTCTTTTAGTGTAAATACTCTATATTCTGTATTATACCATTCTCCACGATAAATTAAAGTCTTTTTATTGTCATTGACAGCTGCGTTTTCAATAAATATGGAACTTGTAATTCACTAACATTGTCATTGGGCATTTCCAGAATTATTTTATTAAGAACAAAGCATTCTGATTGTTCACACAATTACTCTGAAGTTGACATAAAAAGGGTGCTAGAGTTTCTGATTGACAATATCTATGTGGTTTTTGGAGACCAGGTCATCTAACAATCTATTGAAATTCCCAATGGTACCAATTACGTCCTGTTATTAGCAGACCTATTTTTGTAATCATATGAAGCAGAATTTGTCCAAAATCTTGATAAGAAGAAAACACTTGCTGTGGCCTCCAAATCTACATATAGTCATATCGACGACGTATTGTCAATTAACAAAGGTAATTTCCATTCCTACGTCGATACGATATATCCTGGTGAGCTTGCGATAAGAGATACCACAGAGTCTGACACATTTGTTTTTACTTAAAACATATCTTAATGCAAATTTAACAACCAAGCTTTATGATAAACGTGATGACATTAACTTTTCAATCGTCAACTTTCCGTACTCATGCAGCAATATACCTTCATCACCTGCATGCGGAGTTTGTATCTCTCAGTTGATTCGATACGTAAGAGCATGCTCTACGTGAGTAAAATTTCTACAAACGAGGCAAATTACTGACAAAGAAATTGATGAAACAAGAATATCTCGTATTTCGTAAATTCTTTGGTCGATACCTAGTCAGCAAATACAGTTTATCATTGAGTCAAGCGCTAACTAACTTTTTCATACTAATTGTTAGTCTATTATTTAATGGACGTTGAGATTGAATACTGTTCGTTATCTCCATATCCTTCTTACACACTGAATTGACGACGGATTTTTCCGTTATTTCCCGATCATGACAAGGAGCACACGGCGGATGTGATCGGTCGGCAGGGGAGCTCACTCATCCACGGCACCTTATCCCACCTCTGATGTTAATGAGGTATGCGTTTGCTCTGCTCCTATTTCGTATTGTTCATTAGACTTTTGAGGTTGAACATTGTTCGCTATAATCATCACCATATATCATAGTGAAGAATAGGTGTCGGGAGAGTGCAAGAAAAGGATGGTTTTGAAGTTTAGTCATTTTGTTAAGTATGCAATTGAAGCAAAAAAATGTCCATACAATCTGTTGATAAGATTTATATATCATGCTTAAAAATAATTTTGTCAAATATCTAATACAATGAAATTTAAAAAAAAAAAAGAAAAAGAAAAAAAAACTGGCACTCAAGTATCTTTAACAAGGCCGAGTCTAATTCGAGTGCGCATGACATTGCGCAGCTTTTTAATTTCATGCAGTCATTTGTGCGACCGTACACCTTTTCCAAATATTTTGATTTTAACACAAAATTAACATTATCTGTAATCCATACTGGTATGTAAATGTGATTTTACGACAATATTTAGGGAAAAAACTATGAAATGGCTCTAACGACGTCACCATTTTAAGATTTTGTAAGCAATTATTAATGCATGATGCTGAAGAATGACGCATGTGAGTCGCTTGAATGTTCAAGACGTCCATGGATATTACACTAAAAACTGACGACAAATCATCCAAAATACACACTAGAAATCTAAACATTGCTATTTTTTACCAAATAAATATACGCCGACAATTCATCTGCACTGATATGTATTTATATCGTAATATGGCAATTTTAGAGGTTTTGGGCTTTGAAAAAATAAACTTAGTAATTACTTCCTTAAAAAAACCTAGATGGTGAACTTTTTTGAAATTTCACAATTTGGTGACTTTTTACAATAACTCTCATCTACTTGAATGGAAAAGAAATCTCTAGGGCAGAAATACAAACAAATATGGAAAAAATATGATAATTTGGCGCTTTTCCAACAGAATCCCATAGGGTCCAATAGTAAAATTTGCCAACTTTTGAAATGACCCCCTAAGAAATCGGGATGGTAAACATTCGATTTTTTAAATCTTAAAACAATAAATATAACCGTAAAAATAAATTATCAAAAAATTATCGGAATTCCTAGGGCAGAAAAAAAATTAGATTCGGCCTCGTTAAGTGCATCAGTAGTTTACAAACTTCTAAGTATTTTTGGATCTTGTTTTCTCCTATCTGAAGAGCTTAAGATTTAACTATTATAAAGTTCGGTCATATACTCTGACGGAGTTCAGTTATTCAAAGGAGTGGTTCGGTTACACTAAGCTGTAGTTCGGTTATACTATGGCGTGGTTTGGTTATAATTCTAAGGAAAAGTTCGATTATATAAAAGTTCGGTTATACTATGGCGTGGTTTGGTTATAATTCTAAGGCGCAGTTCGATTATATAGAAGCGAAGTTTGGTTATTCTAAGACGCAGTTTGGTTTTACTATGGCATACTTCAGTTATACTATGATGGAGATCGGGTACATTAAGGTAGAATTGTATTAATGTATTATATTAATAAGAGCGAGGTTCGGTAACACTATGACTGAATTTCATTATTATAGCTTGCATTGATTAATCCATGCTTCTTTGCATTTTATTAGGATATTTGATTTCATATCAAGTTATCAAATCCTGTAAAAAGTGTGGTTAGATAATTGTTATGATTTACGAAAGAACAAGATAGGGTAAGACATCTTTTTGGCCCCTGGTTTAGGGTGTCTTTTAGAATGATGCAACAGTTTATAAATTGAAAAAACACTGATCACCCCTGCCACAAAATGAATACTGGTTCTAAGTTATGGGATACACAGAGGTCACAGGAAGGTCAGAAAATAGGTCAATTTTCGAATTTTCTCATACTAAATATTTCTGCAAATTTTAATAAATTTTACAATACATTTTCTTTCAGAAAGCATAGAGCACAGGCTTGCCTATCTATCAAATTCATATATTTTATAAAGTAAGGTTAAATGCAGTTTATAAGTAAAAATCTCAGATAGGCAAGCTAGTACTTTATGTTCTTCGAAGTGAAAAGTATCTCAAATTTGACTAAAAATTTAGCAACTTTTCGAAAACGTCCTATTTTTGCACCCTCTTGTGGTCCCTGTGTATGCTTTGAATCAAAATTATTGCTGGGTTTAAAACAAGCATCCATTTAAGTTCTTAACTACAAACTATTAGAGTTTTAACTGTGTTTGATTTTTATTTCACATCAAATAAGGGGCTAGATACAGCGGTTACCATACCTTTTCTTTAAGTTAGATTTTTTATGTTTGCCTTTCTTTCATTATGCTGATGTACATTAACGAGCTATTCACAATTAAGGTATAATCAGTGATTTGTCAATTTCAATATGTATTCAAATTGATCAACTTAAACGATGCGTAATTTCTCACAAGTGTGTAAAAGTGTTATATGTCTAGATGTTTCAGACGTCTATATTTTCGAGGAACGGTAGGGAAAACAACAAGGAAACAAGATGCAACAGAAAGAGCATTTAATGCAAAAGTGAACAAACAAATAATGTTCACCTTTCGTGTAGTGTTTCACTTTGACTGATCAGTACAGCAGCCGCAGTTACTGACCTATAAACAGGAGACATAGGGTGTGTTCCATGAACGTCTACTCATTATAAAATTATTTAATTATCACACTCAATTAAGGAACCCTCTAAGGGGTACAGGTAGAGTTTACCTGTATTTATTAAAGGAGGAATTCTACAGCAAAATTTTATCTTTATTTTTTTAAGATTTTATCCTTATCAATTGGTGTATATTTTTCGCAAATAATTTTTAGCAACAATTAAAAACACCGCTTATCTGGCTTTTTGTAACATGTTTTATTAGATGTTAATATTGTACCTTTAGTAACGGCAAGCTTAAAACTTAAAAAATATGGCCTCTTAAATTCCCCCACCCCACCCCAATTAAATTGGATTTTTGAATTTATTTTTGAAGATAAGTTGTCAAAAATTTTCTTTACATGTCTCGTGTAGTACTGTTTCTTTTTCGAATTTTAAAAGTTTTTTTTTTAATAAAAAATATTTATTGTTCGAACAAATATTTGTTTGGTGCTTTCAATTATACATATCAAGTATTTAATACTAAGTTTTTTTTATGGTACATGTAATTTAATGAGCTCCAGATTTATAACAATATTTTAGTTTGGGTGAGTTTACTGAACTTGAAGTTGAGTACAAAAGTTTATCAGTAAATATTAAAGTATTTAATCACAGCAAGGTAACACAGGTAAACTCTACCTGTACCCCTTACAGGACCTCTTAATTGAGTGTGATAATTAGATAATTTTATAATGAGTAGACATTCTGGGAATAAACCAGACATAGTACCACTCCTTGGCGCCATACTAATCCCGGGGGGTGGGGTCTATGGTAGTGACACCTTTACACTCCTAGTGCCTGAAATGTTAATGATGACACTTCCTTGTCTTCACATGTTCCACACAAGATTGTTATACAGTACGTTTGGTAGGTGAGTGCACTTTGTCTTGAAGAAAAATAAAAACGGATGGAAAGAGACTTTAGAGTGTTAACATATCCTTAAGTTAATTTTGTGCACGGTATTTACAGCGTATTTATTAGGCGTATTTATGTTATTTTAGCATGTATACAAATACCTTTTCCATTAGAGAGAGAAAGGTCTTCCCAAAAGCATTAACGCCTTTGGCATCAATGATTGTTTTTCATAATTTGTTAAACGTCCATTCCAGAATTTTTCACTCATATTACGATGCAATCACTTTCCAGTGGGGGTTGCAACATTTTGACCTTTAGTCGGCATTTAATTATACAGGATTTGAGAAGTGAGTGACTATTTTTATTTGCCAGAATTTAAAGGGACACGGGACATCAATTCATACAAGTTTTTATCGGAAGGGCCAGTCTCCGCGTCCCGCATTGGGATTCGAACCTGCAACGTAGGGATCAACTCCTTTTCACGTGACTCTAGATACAAAAAAACCCAACTCTCTAAATGGTGTGCTACTAGGTGACCGCATTAATAACAAACATCAGCATAATATAAGACATTGACTTAAATTGTTTTCATTGCATATTTATATGCATGAGTTTCATTTTGAAGTACTATCTCAAATTAGTAGTCAGGATTTGACACATAGTGCACTAACCGGAGGCGGACACACTAAAAAAAATAACCCTGATCACTCCTTTTTTGTCCATAGCACATCCAATTAATGTAATTTAAAAAACATCCACTAATGCTACCTTTTTAATAAATTTGACAATTTGATATTAATTTCTATTCTAAACCCGTTTGCAGACGTTTAATCTAAATTGAATGGAAATTTTCTTGAAAATTTACCTCAAAAATCGTTTTAATTATTCAGAATTACATTTATGACCATTTGAACACTATGCAAACATAGTTGGGAACAGATTTAAAAAAAAGGAAGCCTACATTAAATACCTCGAAATTTTGCAGTATGAATAATTTTAAGAATTTCGCAAACCTATCGAAAACCGCGAAAAGGATGTGTCAAAATAAAGGAACAAGATATAAGTAATCAACATTTAAAAAATGACCAGACTTGACATTCAAAATAAACATCATGTTGTGAATCGGAAAGATACAAAGTGAAGTACAAATAGAAAGGTGTAGCGTAATAAATAAGAACTTTTTAAAAATTTATTAATAAGTTTTTCATCTGAATTTTTGAACACTTTTATAATATATAATAATAATATTTACATTGTGAAACTCGTATGTTAAATGCTTATTGTGCTGGGAAAGTGAATGTCCTACACGTAGAACATTATCATGAAAGTACAGTCGCTGTGGTATGAAGAATTGGAAAGTAGTTAAGTATCAGCAATATTCACAACAATTTAGAAAGTTTAAATTTTTTTTTCAAACTTCGCAACAAACTTGTAATTAAAGCATAACGGAAAAATCCATCGTCAATTCAGTGTGTAAATAAAGTATTAACAATTGAAATTCACAATTTTTGTACCTATTCATCCATAGATGATTTGTGCCAAAATTGACTGAGCGGTTGCAGAAAAGAAGCTGCAGATGTCACAGGTGCTTGAGGACAGGACCCCCCCCCCCCCCCCCCCCCCCCGCAATATAACCCCCGGGCCTGTTAGACTTTTTTCACATAAATTATATATGAATGACACATTTGTGATATAATATATCCTATCCATTTAGAAAATTTGCTTAAATAAACATTTTATAAAAATTTCTACCCCACTCTCTATATATAAATTAACCCTTGTTGATTTTTATATACAATGTAGGGTAGATTTTATAGAACATTTGTTTTAGGTAATTCTTCGATTTGTTGGTATAGATCTTATCACAAATATGTCAATGAAAGATTATTTATGAGAAAAAAATTGAAAAAGCCCAGGGGTCTATTTCGAAGGGGGGGGGGGGGGATGCTGTCCTCAAGCACCTGTGGCAGATGTTTAAATGTTAACACACGATGTACACCGCACGACGACAGATGAAACAGATAGCAAAAATTTACGTATTCAGGTTAAATCAGGTGCCCTTAAAAAAGTGAGCATCTGTCTCTTAACCAGGCGTTCGGCACTTTGAAGTGAAAAGTGCATGGTTCCTTTGGAAACAAGGCTTTGTGACACGGCAGGCGTTGGCATTATAAAGCTCGCTGTTCAATGACACTGATTGCAGAGCAAAGTTCTAACATTGAAGCCCTTCACAGATTTATTGTGACGAATCTATATGGATTAAATATTTTAGAACCAGGGTGAAACGCTGTTATCGGGACCTTAGTAGCACTAGTACAAAATATCTAATTCTAAATCTTTCGGATCGATCACTGTACGTTATATAAATGAAACAAATGGAGATAACGAACAGTATTCAAGATCAAAAGTAAAATAAAACAATACAAAATAGGAGCAGAGCAAACAGGGGCCTCCGAAGGATCAGAGGTAGAATCAGGTGCCATGGGTGAGTGAGCATCCCCTGCCGACCGGTCACAACCGCCGTGTGCTCTTTAACATGATCGGGATATAACGGAAAAATCCGTCTACAATTCAGTGTATAAATAATGGACTAACAATTAGTATGAAAAACGTCAGAATGACAAATTGTATTTGCTGACAAGGTCATTGTATCGACCATAGAACTTACCAAACGATTACTTTAAACGAGACTAGCTGCTGATATTCTTGTTTCATCACCTTGTTTGTCAATAATTTACGTCGCTTTAGATATTGTTCATACGTAGCGCATGCTTTTGCGTATCTAATCAATTGAGATATATAAACTCCGTATTCAGGTGATGAAGGTATATTGCTGCATATGTATGGGAAGTTGACGGTTGTAACGTAAAAATGATTAGAAAAAAATGCGGCACATGTGAAGTAAATTTTGAACATTGTAGGTATTAATTCAATAAGATGAGTAATTGATAGTATTAAAAGTTATATAAAAGAAAAGAATGGGAGGACTTAACACCCTATTTTGGATCTTTTTGCAACTCGTCTACCAAGCTCTAAATGAAGTGAATCCATAATATATTACGAGCAATGGAAAGAGCTACATATACTTGGTTATATTAGGTGGATCATTTGTGCAAAAACAATGCCATGTTGTCATGTATCAAATTTGAAGCAACGATACATGAGTATCGTCTTCCGGAATTCGACATGTACCCATAGTGGTTTTTATGTCACATAATCAATATTTATAGGAGGCAGGGCTATCGATCGGCGTCATTGTTGACATCTCTCTCTATCCCTCTGTCTCTCTCCAGAAATTCGAATACGTGTTTAGCATATTACAGAGATGTCATTATTTTAAAAATGTGATGACACGCAAAATTAAAACAATATTTATTTTGCTAAATTCTGAAAACGGCAACAAACCACGCTCAAAGACATACTTTAGATCGAGGTCAGGTTGAGGAATACAATGTAACTGTTTTCACGAGTACATTCTCAGGTGGGCATCACATGATGAATTGTAATATTAAATAGGTCAATCGAAGACATAACAATGGAAGCGAGAAAGTTTCTTTCGAACATGTTTTTTGTTAAATTAAGTGTGAGCACACGTTTGTCGGCTCCTCTCCTTTTAATATAACATTATTTTGTTCAATATACAACTACAGTTTTCTTAAGAACAGCCGACAAACATGTGCTGACTATGTATTCAGACGATGAAAAACGCGTGACCCTGATTATCTATTGATATTCAAGAAATCTTCATGCACCATGCCTTCGATATTTATTTTACCTAGAAAAGGGCGTTTTAAGTTTACATCCGTACCATGAATACACGGTTAAGATATCGGGGGTTTATATGATGGAAAAAATAAACATTTTGTGAAATTTACGGCATTTTTTCTGGCCAGTTAAGTCCACCCATTCTTTCTTCCGATCTGTACAAATTATGTTTTTTTTAGCTTTGCAAATAAATTACTTAGTAATACATGCAGTGCTATTTATTTAGTTCATTCGATCTTTCATCTGATATGAGTTTTTCTGCAAACTCATCTTTCATAGGATTGTGAAACACCACTTTGAATTCACTTAATGAATTTAAAATGATGACTCAGAAAATACACGCCCATCTATTTCCTTCCACTTATACATTGTTAATGGAAAAAGATATATTTAAAGCGTTTTCATTTCCATGTCGCAGTGGCCAATTTAACTTATTCCGGATTTCATAAACAGGCGTTTCCCCTTTTCTCATAAATATACATAAAAAAGAAAAATAATTTAAGAAAAACTCTAACATCATCCAATTCTATGCCTATAGTTTAAAAATAATGTTTAAACTACAACCTATGAATATAAATCTTATTATGAAAGAAAACAAAAAAAATTACTCATTATTATTTTTTTTTTATTTGATTTGATAGTATACGAATAAATTATTTATTATTACCGGGCATTTTGATATCATAGACAACTTATCCTTCAATAAAAAACAATATCGTAAATTTTTACAGCTTAATTTTGAGTCATAGGAAGAAATGATATTGGACTTCAGGATGCCAAATTCTCCATTGAGACAAAGTTGCTCGAATTACAAGCGGGAACTGAATTCATTGTACTGGACTTTGAGGTCCATTTTGGGAAATGGTAAGTGTTTATGCCGGAGCGCTGCTTATGATAAAGCGATGATGTCATCTTTTCTTTCAACTTCAATCATCAATAGATGATATGGATTAGTATGCTAAGAATTATCATTTAGCAAATGCAGTTGTTTATACACTGAACCAAACTTCTAAGTGTTCACCTAACATTTTTTTAGTTTTAAAGAACAAATGCATACAATAAATAATTTCTTTAATTCATGGTTAATGATGCATATTTCAGTTCGATGTTACGTAAATTTCATGTAAGTATCTCGTCGGAATTTTAAGCAAAGTGTTAAGGTAATGACATACCCTCAAAATGAAAATTCACACAAAATAATCTCTATGGAGTAAGACCACCACTTGCTCTAATAATGGCATGACATCCTTTACTGTTGGATACCATGTACCCCTGAATAGGAGACTGACACCTCTGCTGCCACACCTACTGCATAGATCTTTGCAAACCATTGAAATTTTGTGGAGGGGAGGGCTTTGATATTCCTTTTAAAAATCCCAAATGTGTTCAATGGGATTCAGATCTGGGAATTTGACATTGCATCATCACACAGATGCCTTTTGGACAATATCCTTGCGCGTTTAGCACGCAAGTGCACCGCTTTAAGCATGATTCAGACTGCTTGAGCTGATATTTGACTGTCACGAACACCGATTTCTTATCATTTTCATACGATTGAAATTGTTTGTTTTCATGTTTCTAAGATTGTTTCAGGACAATTAAACACTCATTTAACCTGGTGTGACGCGAAAATTTGACCTCAGACGAAAATCAAGGTCACTTCCGGTTTGGTTAAATTTTGTCCAAAACTTTCAAATTGTTATAAATTGGCGATGAAAAATGACGCACAGCCTATTGAAAAATGTGTTTTAATGGATTTTGATACGTGTTTTTAATTTTTAAAAGTAATATCAAGGACAATTAAGCACTAAAATAAAAGTAAGTAAAAGTGGTGCAATGATCGTCCAGAGATCAACATTCCAATGGCTCTCCCTTCTATCTCAATGGTCATTTTTCCAATGTTTTGTGTTTTTTAGTGAAACCAGTTTTTAGAATTTGAGAATGATCACAAAAAGATGCTTATTACACAGAACACGTGCCGCAAAGCACAGATTTATTGTTTTTCAAGCTTCGTCACGGAACATTGGTTTTCATCGGTGATAGTTTATTTTCTTTCTACAATTGTTGGATGACTCATTTGTTGTAATAATATGAAAATATCATACAATTCTATAAAGTAGTTTTTAAATGAAAACATTTATTAAAGTGAACACTTAGAAGTTTTGTTAAGTGTACAATGAATTTGTTTGCAAATACAGTCCGTTGCTGAATCAAATGTTGACTAACGTCTTTTTTGTTTATTTCTACGGATTTTTACGAAATTCTGGGCTTTCGTAGATTTTTTCTGTGCATTCGATCATGACAAGGAGTACAAGGCAGCTAGGTGTGAAAGTTGGGCAGGAAATAACTTTTCCCGGGAACTTGGAACTGTTAACACATGTCCATATATATGTGTTTCTTTGTATAATACATTTCGTTTCACTAAACTTTTCAGCCAGAAATTCACATTAGTTTCATTAATTTTCTAAAACCATGCACGCACTTCATCATTACCATCTCATGGGAAAAAATATCACTTACAATACTGACATGTACTATAATTTGAAGGGTTTTTTTAACAACGATGGCGAATGCGTTGTTGAACTTTTCTTCCTCTTTCTTTGTAAGAATATGTGTGTTTGTATACATGTACATGTATGTATAAGGAAATATATGCACACACTTCTTGACCCTTGAATCACTTAATTGCTTGGTACTGTTCTATTTATGGTTTAGGAAGAAATTCCAAAATCCTAAAACATCTGTTTTTATTGGGAATTATAAATGTTCAGAAATCATTTAAATTCTTCATATTTTCTGGAAAACTGACATCTTAAGAGTTACCCCCCAAAACACGGATTCTTGTCCTTGTTCATTTGTTGTGGTATTGTTGCTTGAAAAGGTAGGTTTCAAAATATTTTTATTCATATACATTATTAATTAATCTACATTATTAAACTGTAAGGAAAGTCTTAATTCTCATTTAAGTATGAGAATTGTAACATTAAATAAATTGTAATCACTACCACTAACTGTACACTCTTATTGGACTAGGTGATGAAAAATTCAATGATGCAATGGTACTTTTTGTCGGCTGAAAACCATACACATCATGCGTCGGAGAATCATGAATTGATTCTTAATGGTTCGATTCTAGAGATGAACCAAAACATGGCCTTGACCTTGCTTCCGGTGGTCATATACGTCACAATCATAATGATACTCGGAATCGTGGGTAATTTTGTCGTATGCTACATTTACTTTTTCAGATGGAAGAAGAAAACTGTGAAATATTTTATTGGATTCTTAGCAGCATACGACTTAGTAGCTTCTGTAATTTGTATGCCCATTGAGATAGCAATGCTTCAAAACCCCGTGACCCTAGATGATGCAAACCTCTGTAGATTCGTGCGATTTACTCGTTCTGTGACGTCACTGGGAGCCGGATTAATGCTAGTGGTGATTGCAGTTGACCGATACATGAAAATCTGCAGGATGACAAGTAGACATATTAAGATTCCTTTCGCAAAGAAATTATGTGTGTCAACAGCAGTAATTGCTTTGTTATTTTCGTGGCCATGCCTCATCATATTCGGCCAGACCAACAGAATAAAATCCCCCATTGCAGAGACAGCATGTTCCATCGACAGAGGATATTCGGACACGCCTTATCCGACATTGTACTACGGCATGGTTTCTGTTCTCTTTCTGATAATATCATTGTGTCTGCTCATATTTTACTCTTTAGTCTTGAACAAATTGTGCAAACATTCAGCTACAGGAATAAGAAAAAGTAAATTTACCCTTGAGAGTAACAGTAATAATGTATCATCCTCTCCAGAAAGTTTTCAAAATGATTCTTCTTATCTCAGTATAGAAACTAAAGATTGCCCGTCTCCTGTTGATCAAAATTCTGAAAAATTTCTCAAAACAAACACCAATGCAAATGTTTCTACTCTAAATCGACCTTCCACTCAAATTCGAATGAAAAGAACTACGTTTATGTTGTTGTTAATTACACTCATACACTGGGTGAGTTACTTTCCCTATTTCGGTTTGCTTCTTGTTAAGACGTTTAATACCCAGTTCTTGCAAACTATGTCCACTAATGACCAAGTCCTCTACAATCTCGGAATACTGTCTCATTTCCTCAGTAGTGGAATCAACCCCTTTGTGTATGGATTTTTTAGCCAAGATTTTCGTAAAGAGCTTCAAAGGGCTATTCTAACAATAAAAGATAAAATAGCATGTTAAGTTCCTTCAGCAAGATTTTGCAGGAGGATTACAATTAAATATATTCAATAGTAAGAATTTTTCAGAATATTATTTCAGTTATTTTACGTTTGTAACAGGAGAAAGTTGTTATCAACCATATGCAAAAGAGAGCAACCAACGCTGAAGTATCTGAAATAAACTTATTTTGTAAACAGATCTTAAGACTCGTGTTCTTTAACTAACCGATAAATGAATAATTCCTTTTTCCCCTTACTTCGACTTGACCTTTGACCCGTGTATATATAGATAAGCTACAATTCTAGCACTTAAAATATGCAGTTACACCTTCGCAAGTCAAAAAATATTGGTCAGAACATTCCCTGTTCAAAAGAGGCTGGTACGATAAATCCCTCCTTAATGCTAAATCTAGAGATTAACTTTGCCTGTTGTCCTATCAAATTTACTTCAAAAATGTTTTCTTATATCTTGGTTGTAAAAAAACCTTTTGTAAAAGCACTTAGAAATTTTACTAGCTTAATGTTCATCTCCTAATTATAGTATTATTTCAGTTATATGTCATATTTTTACTCTGACACACATGTTTATTCACAACATTTTCTCATGTGATATTAAACAAGGAGTTAAATTGTTTTCAGTCGTTTGTACTCATTCCATTTGACATATACATGTACTAGTACATGTATATAATGTATTGTTAACGACTCTCTAGTTGAAGGGGTTAGATCTCATAAATCTTTGTCCTAAGAACAATGTCTTCAAGTAATATTTATTAGCCTTCTTATTATTGTTTATATTTAATAGACGCATTTCTTTAATGGAAAAATTGAATCTCTAAATAAAGATTTATCCCATGCAAAAACAAACCTCTTCTGAGAAGTTATAATTGGTCATACTGTATTGGACATGCAGTCTCTTTATGTATGCCGCAGTGGAGGATTTAAGGGGGCGCACCCAGAGCGCGCCCCCCATAAAATTGTCAAAATTAACGTAAATCACAGTCTCGTCTACAAAATGTAAATATGTATACTTGGTAGACCTCATTTTTACCCTACAAAATCTCTAGAATCCAGGAGCTTCCGGGGCTTCGCCCCCTGGGCCCCATCAGGGCTTTGCCCTGTACCCACTGGGGGCCTCAAGGCGGCCCCCAGACATCTTGCCTACTTTGGGCACCCCCGCTAACTTCAATTCCTGGATCCGCGTCTGTATGGAATCATGTTCTATAGCAATTTTGAAGTATATACATCGATTCCTAATAGTAATACATGAAGTAAACGAAACTATAAAAAAAATCTTCAGGGTGGGGGAATGAAAAGTCTCATTTGATAGGAATCCGTATAAAACATGTGGTTAATATGATAAGTTTGCCTGTATTTTTTTTACAATGAAATATATGAAGATAACGAACAGTATTCAAGCGCAAAAGTCTGTACAATACAACAATACAAAATAGGAGCAGAGCAAACACGGACCTTTAAAACACCAGAGGTGGGATCAGGTGCCATGGAGGAGTAATCATTCCCTGCCGACCGGTCACAACCGCCCTGTGCTCCTTGTCATCATTTGGAAATAACAGAAAATACGTCAACAATTCAGTGTGTGTATGTATAATTGTCTGACAATATGTTTAAAAAACGTCAATCATCAATTGACTAAATGAAAATAATTGCTGACAAAGTCATTGTATCGACCACATAACTTACGAAAAGGTGACTTTAAACAAGACTGCTGATAGTCTTGTTTCAGCATCTTAATTGTCAATAAATTTAGTTTTACCTCGTTTTGAAAATTATGCATACGTAGAACATGCTCCTGCGTATCGAATTACTTAAACCCCATATGCAGGTGATGAAGGTATTTTGCTGCATAAGTAAAAGAAGTTGACCATTGAATAATTTGAACATATTTTATTGCATAAATACTATACAATTGAATGCTATTAGGTTACCATTAATGTCCTTTTCAAGTAAAATATCTAAATATGAAACAGATGAGTCAAACTCTGTGGTGCCTTTTATTTCAAGTTCACCGGGATGTATCGTATCGACGTAAGAAAGGAAATAACCATTGTTAATTGACAATACGTCGTCAATATATCTATAAGTGTCAAGCTGAGGGTCACAACAAGTGTTTTCTTCTTTTCACGTTTGAGATTTTGGTGAATTCTGCTTCATATGAATACAAAAACAGGTCTGCTAAAAACGGGGTGGGCGCAATTGGTAATCATGAGAATTACAATAGACTGTTAGAAAACTGGTCACCAAAAAACTATAAAGATATTGCCAATCAACTCAAGCGTCTTTTTAATATCAACATCAGAGTACTTGATTGTACAATCAGAATGTTTTTAACCAAACAATTTTGCAAACGACCAGTGACAAGTTGAGTCAATTTAAGAGTTCCATTTTTTTGAAAAAGCAGCTTTCATTTATATCAAAAACCTTGACTTTAATTTATAGTAATTTTTTAATGCTGTTCATTTTGGTAAAATTTTGTGACTTCAAATTTTCCAGATTTGAAGTCAATATATGTCCTTGGAATTTTTTAAGCATCCACATCTGATTTACACCACGTCTCGAATACATGTATATTATTGCACAATACTCCTGAAGTTTCTCATTCACTCCTGTTAATATCTTTTAGTGAGGATTCAAGAGGCTTGGTAGATATTTACTGGAACTCACTATATAGTTTGTAAGGATTTTTGTGAAGTTAGGGAATCCTATATATAGATATGGTTAAGTAGTTCAAATTCATTTTTATAAAAAATATTTTGAAAACTGACAAACTGAAGAATTTCCTCCTTAGAAAGGAAGCTATGAGTATAACTAGGATTACCACTTGTAGATTTAAATACAGGAAAAAAAGTTCCTCTAAAATGCATTTTATATAATGAGCCTTACAAACAAAGACAATGTTGTTACCTGCAATGTTATTACACTGACCAGTACGTACCGATCGTGTAATCTAAAAAAGTATCTATTTCTTTTCACTTCTGGATTATTGAAGTAAAGGATAGATGGTTTTCCTACTGCCTTTCAATCGTTAATGCGCGATTTGAACATATATCTGATATTTAATCCATTCCGGCAAAGTCTAAAGGTCTTTTTTTCATGTCTGGTCCATCGCCTAGCGTAATCTTCAATAGAAGCCATAATATTTATGAAATTCCGACGCCAGTTGAAGGATCGGGGTTCCCTGTATTAGGACCTTTTAAAATTAGTTACTAAGATTCTCACTATATTTACGTCACCAGTAATAACCAGGGATGTCAACGAATATTCGAATACTCATTCGATAAGTTGATATTCGAATATAAATTTGGGATTCGAATGTTCGGGGTTTTTTGAGTACACATTTATTTAAAGGAAGAAAAATCTGGCAAGTTTGAATTGAAATTGAATCAAAATCAATTGAAAATAGAAATGAAAAGAAATTCCTCTTGGAATATCTTAAGAGTGTGAAGAGTGCATCTATTAAAATTAACTATTCATTTGATCATTGAATTAGTGGTATAACAGTGTCTGTACATATAATAGGTTTATATTGTTGTAAGGACACAATTATATAGTAAACACATGGATCCCTAGTTCATGTATATATCATTAAATTAGATTATTGTTCTACGTGGTCTAAATTTGAAGGAGTTATCAGTGTAGTCTTTGGTATGAGAATCAATTAATCTTCATTTTTCAATTTTTTTTTTATTTTGGATGTATACCCTTATTATATTCTATTAGAAAAATTCAAAAAATATAATTAAGATACTTTAATTACTGTACATTTGAAATTCTACATAGAATTTCATTCCAAAATAATGCAATAAATCGCATATCGGTCGACAGGAGTGTAAAGATATATATCTTGTGTATGGGTCATTTTCAAAAAATGTCCAAATTCCTGTTATACAAGCTTTTTTTGAAAATTTTGCAATAAAAATCAAATTTTTTTTTACCCGATGGATTTAACAACAATCTACAAGTGTAGAAAAAAATTAAGTGCGATTAAAAATTGACTTGAATACTGAAAAAAGTCCTTCAACCTGAGTAAAATTAAAGAGAATTGCTTGTGATTTGGCCGGATGTTTGACTTCAGCTCTGATTATTGATGTTGTAAATATAATTAAGCAGTGTAAAATGACCTTTATTGTGTTGTACATGTTTAATACTGTCTAAATGCATGTTAAAATGTGAATGAAAAAGAGTAAGAATATGATTTTTTTAAAGTTAAGTGTGTGTTATTTTGGCCGTGTCCTTGGAGTTACCAGGACATAAAAGTTATCTGTAACAGTTATCTTTCCTAAAGAAACTCTTCACTATCAGCCTCCTTCTTTTGGTCTTGTTCCCGCCAAAATATCATGAGACACTTTACACAGATCTTTTATACCACAGGCACAATATGTGGTTGAAGGCAAGTTTGATTGCAATAGTAATTTATTTTTGAGTCCTAGGAGTTACTTCGATATTGTGATGATAAATTAATTTGCCATTTCTTTGATGCATTGAGCAAGTTTATAACAAAATACCTATCATCTAGGAGCTGTGCTTTATGTTCATAAGTCAGTTATTGCTTTTATACTTCCAATTATTTATATAATAATTCCCTGGTGTTACTGTCCATTTTGTTACTGCAAGAAAAGTTACTCTAAGGATGTATCTAGTTACTCCATGGGCAATTTACATAGAAAATAATTAAAAAGAATGCAAGTTGGAGTCATATGTTTTATTTTCCTCCCTTATTTAAAACTATCCAGTAACTAATTTTGTTTTAAAATGCCAAATTATTTACTAAATGTTTTTATCATTTGAAAATCATATGATTTTGCAGTCTTGGTTATGCAAAGGACAGAATTGGGTAACTCCGCGGACCAATTGAAAAAAAAAAACCCTTTAAATTCCCAATTTTAATACAACATTTGTGTAAAGTTTATTACAATATAAAATAACAGAAATATTTTTATCAAATTGGCATTTATTTTTCATATTATGTTTCCATGAGCTATAAATTAATTCAATAAATAATTTGAGTAACACAAAGGACAATGTTAGGTAACACAATGGATGTAAAAACGATTAAATATTTATGTTATTAATATACTCTTGCATGTTCTTTTGTTTCTGTAGGAAAATATACAACTTTTATTTCTTTTGAATAAATTGAAATATCAAAATTCATTATGTAATGCAATCATATCCCCTTTTATGCTCTTTAAAGTAACCTATGGTAACACCATAGACAAATTCAGTTACTCAAGGGACACAGCAAGGATTAAAGATAGGAAAATGAAACAAGCGTATTGCATATGGAGTGGTAATTGTGTTCATTGTATTGCAGAAAACAAATGTGGTGGGATATTGCAATTCAAGTAACAATAAATAATGAAGTGCTAAAAATATATGATGGTTAAAAATGGTAACACAAAGGAAGTTTTAGGTAACACAAGGGAATGTGAAATAAGGCAGAATATGATTTGTTTTCTTGAGTCTGAGGATTCCAGTTATGTTTTCTTAATGAAGATGATGTAAACAAGACACATTAAAAAGTTGCAATGAAGCTAATAGAATCCAAGACGTAAAAGATAGATTTATATCATTGAATTGAAAATACCTTTAAAGTTATATCAGATACGAAACATTTCTTTGTAAATGCATTTAAAGTCCTTTAATCATGTAAACATTTGGATGAAAAAGTCACAAATTGTCCATAACTGTTCTAAAAGGATTTCAAAAGATTTTTTTTAAGGAGACAATGTACCAGTCATTACCCTAGAATACAGTTTTGCATTTAGTTGAGTATGTTCTTCAGATTTGTCCAACTGAAATCCCTCATGACTGTTCTACATCCTGTAAAAGTTGGTGCTGAAAGAAGTTTTTAACCTTGGATGTACATAAGCTTTTGGAAAGTGGTGGAGAAAATTATATAGTCGAGGCAGCATTGAACAACAACAAGGCCAGATATGGTGGCAGACCACTACATTTCAAGCCACTTTATTGGATTGTTACCCTGAAGAACTGTCAATGAAAGTTTGGCAAACGATCAGTGGATACAAGAGCAAAAAGGGCAGAAAAATATCAATGAAAAAAATGAAAAAGAGTACAGATTAAAAAGTCAAGAGTTCCTGGATAGGAAATCCGACTAAAGAAACTGAAAAGACTGACACCTTTGGAAGAGAAAGAATTGGAGTCAATAATGAACATCAGACTACAGATGAAGAGAAATCAGATCCTTTGGAAGAGAGACTGGATAAAGATACAGAAAAAATGACTTAAATGTATGCACGGGATTAGACAGAACCTAAAACCCTGTTCCTTTTTAACAGGCCAAAAACTGTAAAAGATAAAAGCTGGTATAGCATTGCTAAAGTTTTAATAATATTGTCACCATCATATCTTGTAGATGTGTATTATGTAGAGAGCTCATTGTGGAAAGAGGCTAGCTGTAGATAAATGAAATGAAAATGTAAAATCCATAAAAAGATTAATGCATTCTATATATTTGAAATCTGGTCATTTACAGATACATGTACATGTTCTAGTTTCACAATTATTTCTTCATTAAAAATTAGTTCTAGCTGATCTAAGACTTCATCTATGTAAACCTTTGAATCTTTTAAAGGTGTCCTTTGTGTTATTTTTTGTCACTGGTGTTACAGCTTCTGCTTGGATATGTAAATACACTAACAAGTACTGATCAATGATTCAAAGTCATGTGATAGTAATTATTTATTATTCGGGCATAACAATTTGATTTCATTTTTCTACTTTCATATATCGTATGATTGGATAGTTATGTCTATGTCGTTACTGTTTTATCCTTGGTGTTACTAGTCAGACTCAAAATGTATAATGAAAGAAATACCCCGCCAATTTTTTATGTTAAAACCATATACTCTTATATTCACCTCTAGGGTAATTTCATTACTATCCTTTTCGGAAGGAAGGAGAACAACTTTATTATTTCTTTCTAAGTATTACACAAAATATCCTTAGTGTAACCTTTATGTCCTTTGTGTTATGCAAATATCCTTGGTGTTACCAACACATTTTTCCTATATTTATGTTCTAAATCTTTATACAATTTTATCGAAACTTGCAACACAATACTGTCGTTTTCTAATACTAAGTTTATTTGCAAAGCAAGTATTTTGTGCTGAGGTAAATGATGTATGCCTTAAGTAAATGTGTAAGATATATACAAAAGTTACAACACTTACAACTTCCAGCTATACTTCATCTGATAATTTTCTGTTATGAAACTTCAGTTTGATTCAATAGAATAATTTTATCACTATGTTGAGATTGTTATTCTAAAAACCTTTTTTTTTTATTATGATTTTACTATGACTTTTAATTAAGTAACACCATGGACATTTATTGTTGGGTCCATGTACAAATAATGTTTTTTTTAGTATATGTTAATAGAATTCTTTGTGCTTTAACATTGTTTATGCATCTCTGATGTTTGAATGCTAAAATAAAACTTTAAAAAGTTTAGACTGCCACATTTATTTTTGCAAAATATTGGTGTTGGAATTTGGACAAATTTTAAAAATGACTCGTATATTATAAGACGTATTTATTTTATCGAATATTCGAATATATTCGAATACTCCTATCGAATATTCGAATATCAATTACTGATAATTTTGACATCCCTAGCAATACCGTGTCCAGCAGGACTTTACTTATAGGGTAAAGAAGAACATGAACACGATGGGGGTTATGTTTCACATATTCTTTATCCAGGTCCTGTAATGTTTTCTTGTAATTAAAAAGTTTAGACATTGATTATAACATAAATTACTTTTGGTCACATCAATCATCCTATTCTACAAAAAAGGAAGGACAATTTAACTTTTTTAAAAAATATGGTTCTTGTATTTAAGCAAACGAAAAAATGTCCAATAACAATTAGTATTAAAAAAAGACAATCGGGACTTTTAAATGAGGTTTAACAAAAAATAGATATCTGTATCTTATTGGGGTTTTATATATCGATAATTTCATTTCATCAACCAGTGGGAATAGAAAAAGCAATTTCTT
>NW_026928542.1:0-34019 GCF_032062105.1 Saccostrea cuccullata
GATCTTCATAATGTAAGACTATGTTAAAATTTCAAAGGATTTTGTCAAAAACAAAATAGATATTTAGACTTTAATTTCAGATATCGCAGCGAAACACCTGCATGGCGTAAATTTGCTATTTTGACCATGTCATCATGTCTATACTACTATTATATCCTTATATTATGAGTTTCAAAGCATTTCATCCAATATTTAAAAATTACGGCAAATCTATTATTTTGGTCATTTCACGGTTACACGTGGCGCACCTGCACGCACGTGCGCGCAAAATGACCTTCGTTCCGACATCTACATAACATACCAAGTGACCCAAAAAAGGTTTCACCTGATCGGATGAGTAGTTTACGAGAACACTCGCGGACAAAAAAGTACCGGAGAAAAAAAGAAAAAATTCAGAAAAAGAAAAAACAATATGTTCCCAAACTTCGTTTGGGGAACAAATTTACAATCAATGGAAAGAGCTACTATACTTGGTTATACTAGGTGGAACATCTGTACAAAATTAATGCCCTGTTGCCATGTATCAAAATTGAAGCAATGATACATAAGTGTCGTCTTCTGAAATTTGACAGTATCCAGAGTGGTTTTTAGGTCACATAATCAATATTTATAGGAGGCGGGGCTACCCATCGGCGTCGTTGTTGACATCTCTCTCCATCCCTCTCTCTTTTTTGAAAATTCGAATACGTTTTTAGCATAATACAGCGATTTCAACTATAAAATTATTTGAAAAGTGTGATGGTACGCAAAATTAAACAAAATTTAATTTGCTAAATTCTGAAAACGGCAACTAAACACGCTCAAAGACATGATTTAAACGAGGTCAGGTAGAAGAATACAATGTAACTGCTTTCACAAGTACACTCGCAGGTGGACATCACGTGATAATTGTAATATTGAAGAGGTCGATCGCAGTCATAACAATGGAAGAGAGAAGTTTGTTTAATTTTAACATGTTTTTGTTAAATTCAATATGAGTGCACGTTTGTCGGCACTTCTCCTTTTAATATGAAATAACAAAGCAAATTTTAGGTCCGGACACACAAAGTCCAGACTTTTAGGTACCCCATTGAAAAGACATAATTTTAAAATTTTCCTGAAGTTTGGTGGGATTTTTCATTCTCATCTCATCATATGAATCTCAACTTCCACAATGTTGTAGTTTTCTTATAAACTTCTCTTAAAAATAAAATCCCAAGGGAGAATGGGGGGATTTTTCATCCCGACTGAAATCCCACCAAAATCCCATGGGAGAAATAATACTCTGATAATTTGTCCCATGTGGGAAAAAATCCCATGGTTGATGCAAAAATGGGATTATTTCTTTCATAGGAAAAAACTCCCACTAAATGTTGTTTATTGTTTGTCAAGCAAATGTTTTTAAGATAAGAGAAATACTTATTCTAGATCTATTGACTGACATTTAACGGGTGCACATGTAAACAGTACGTGAATATCACCCTTTCCAAAGAAAACGTAAAATTATAGAATTCTGGGACCCCACCCCACCCTCCCCCACTGACCCCATTCAACCCCCTCTGAAATATTAGTACTTAAATTGATTAAAAACAGAAATATACAACATCCTGGGAATTTTAAAACAAAATTAAATTTTTTCGAAAAAAAAAATAACTAAGCAGCAAAATTCCTTAATGCAGTTCAAGGATGAGATAATTTAAAAATTGAAAAAAAATGTCCTACAAAAAAAAAATACGACCAAAAACTTTGAGAGTCCAAGACTGTTTTTCATACATTATGTAGACAGACATATTGTTTAATAATTGGAATGAGATTGGGTTGATTCAAAGTGTTGCTTTCTGAGTTGCAGTTGAAAAGTTAATATTTTCACCTGTTTTCAATAATCTGGAAATGTGCCAGATTTGTGACCATTTTGCAATAAAACGGGGGCATAAAATATTACCGAAACAAGTGTATCTTGTTACTTTCAACGTTAACCATATATGGGTATTTTATATCAATATTAAATAGAATGCTGAATTTTTAAATATAAAAGCCTAAAATATTCCTGTTTTCACCCTGTGTAAGGCAAAAAATTCTATTTTTAGTGACAGTGTTGAATAATCCCATTAAGTAAGACCACAATGAAAAAAAATTAGTGGCTAAGTTTTTCATATTCTTTAAAAAGTTTACACACAAAACATTAGGCTGATTGGAGAACCTTGCTCCCGCAATTTTTGCATGGTTTTCTCGTAGACAGGCTCTTAATACAATAAGGCTTATATTCAGTTTGAATTTAATTTAATGAGCATTTGGAAGTTTTTTTTATTTCAATTTAAACCATACGTAAAGGACAAGCATGCCACTTTTCCTTTACGTTCCTGTTTGAACAAGATACAAAGCCTTTCTGCATCATAAGCAGTACAGATTAAAGCAAAACTAATTGATATTAAACAAAATAGAGAAGATTTTAGTATTTCATCTGAGGACTTTCCTTTAATTTACAGAAACCATTTCATGTTTCTTTGGAAAAAAAAATTTTGTTTTCTATATACATGGCAAAAACATGGACATTATTAAATAAACTAAGGGATATGCATTTTGTTTTCGCATTTCCTCATTAACGCATTGTCAAAAATTGAACTTTCCTTTTATACTTCTTTATAAAGCGGGGGTATCATATTGTGTTATCACATTGATTAGTATTTAAATGTTTTATTTTGAAAAAAAAATCGATGTGCCTCAAATGATTTATGAATCGAACAGAACGTAAATTTAAACAATCCACCAAAGTTTTTGCAATAAAAACAATGATGGTTTGTTCTGTTGTAAGAAAGCTTTTTCAACATTTTTCCTTTTGAGAAGAATAATTAGTTTTGCCAAAAGAATTGTTTGTCAAATATTAATTTTACAAATTAATAAATTAAGAAATATAATTTCATAAAAATATATCTTACACCAACCACAGGAACATTAAGGTGTTTTAACATTCTTTTCAGGATTTTTTGATGAAACGAAAAAGAATTTTTAGGCAATCGTCCTTTTAAATTTTTTTAAAAAATCAAAGATATAAAGATTTTAGTCAGTAGATCAACAAAAGCCATGCACGACATGCATTAAATGTGGATATTGCGGCGTGATATCATTTTACACTGTTCGAATTATTATTACCAACCATAAAGTATACTTTTAAAGGATCGGCTATCATTACTTTTAACTCTTTTAAAAGTTTCTACCGTATATTTTTCAAATGATAAGTATTTTCAAAAATATTCTTGAAAATTAGGAACAAAGATAAACATGTAATCCAATGAATAGAAATTAGATTTAGCAAATGCATTGCGCTTATTGATTTAAACTCTTTAACCTTTTTCCCAAAGAATTTCAACTTTATCATCAATACGTGTTGAAATCCTTTCTAAATCCCTTAATCCTTACAATGTAACCCGCTAATTTATTTGTAAACCCTTATTCGAAAGTTCATTAGATAATAAATAATTTTTAGAATTTTAGAAGAAGTTTTACTTAAAGTGCGAGAGAGAGAGAGAGAGAGAGAGAGAGAGAGAGAGAGAGAGAGCGACGAGCAATATATTTAGAGAGAGAAAGAGAGAAAGTTTTAGAGAGAAAGAGAGAGAAAGTCGAACAATTTCTTTAGAAATCATGAATGCGTATCTGAACAGCTAAATGCAAAAGTTAGTCATATTCCTTGTTTTTTTTTTTTTTTTTTGGGCGGGGGGTGATGGGTGGTGTTGTTATTGTTTTTTTTTTATTTTTGTATAAAATATTACGTGATTGTAACGTAAAGAATAACACGTACATTTGCATTAAACTTTCACAGTTAAGATAAAAAACTTAAGAAAACGTTTAATTCTATAGACAGACAAATGGGCATTATCATTTCAATTTACGTTCTTTTTCCATGAAATCAATATTTGTATTTTTTATTCATTTTGATCTTTAATTTCCTATTATTTCAAATTTTAACCATAAAAATTTCCCTAGACCGGGCAAAAAAATATTTCTCAGCCAAAAAGTATACATCAGCCGTAGGGAAGGGTGGTACAATAAATTCAAAATTGTAACGTTCTTGTTACTCCAATATAGAACATGAGTCCAAAATTAAAACTGTAGACCTAAACCGTTGCCAAAAATGAAAAAAAAAAATTGTCTCTCTAAATAAAGAACTACATTTGACTGACTTCATTTAAATTGGCTATTTCCTTGCGTAAGACCATTAATACACAAATTATTATTAACATCTTATTCCTTGATATTCAATTTAGAAAGTCCCTTTGAATTTTTCAGAATAGAATTTTTGAAGTTCTCCTTCATTACTGTAAATATCCTAGTGAGGAGTAAAGAGAGGCATGGTAGAACATTTACAATCCCGCTTTCTATCTTTGTTTGTAAGGATTCTTATGAAGTTTTGAAATACAATAATTATATATATGGTAGTTTAAATTCATTTTTGGATATTTAAAATATTCAAAACATTGTCATAAATTTATCTCATTACCGCTACATTTTCCAAATGTTTCGCCGATCATTACCGCTATTTTTTTAAAATATGACTTTTTTCCCAAACAAAAGGATTATTATCACTACACGTTGTAATGAAATTAATTACTATTTATAAAGCACATTTTAAAACAACTGCTAAACTAACATAACTGCCCTAAGTGAAGAAGTATTAATATAGAACGCAAAGAGAGATTCACTTTTACATGGATACCCACGACCGCCCACCCCTGGGTTGATCTCTCACCTTCGGAATCGTCTCCTAGCAGCACAGGAACAGCGCGCTAGACAGCTCGGCTATCTAATAAATGCAAGTCCAAAATTGCTTACGATGCCTATGGAATTCTCGCAGCGCTGCCCTACACTACAGGGTCATTGAGAGTAGAAGTGAAATACAGTTATTTGGAATTAGTTTTAACTGAGGATTGTTATCAATACACGTTGTAATGAAATTAATTATTATTTATAAAGCACATTATAAAATATGTGGACTTTTAAAACTAACATAACTGCCCTAAGTGAAGAAGTATTGATATAGAAAGCACAGAGAAATTCACTTTTACATTGAAAAATATTATATATAATTATATTATTTAATAATAATTAATTCCATTTTCAATCGATTCATCATCGTCATGAAATTGAAAAATCTGACAGTTATTCCTTATATTTACATGCTTTTGATTCCGCCAATCCACGTGTTCCAGGCCTTGCTTCTGTCTAGCTATTTGCCCTGCCCTGTACGTGATTATTTTGAAGCCGCTCCTTTTGACGAAGCAAAACATGTACATTGATGGGGAAATAAGTACATTAACTATTTGAAATTTTATCTCGGACAAAGACAATGGAAATGTAAATATATAACAATAAATGCAAATACCATACAGTCAATTAATAAATTTAATATTGTACATTCCCATTTTTCAGCATCATTCCATAATCAGGGACTTTTGATTGGATTGATTATATGTGGACTATTGGTTATTACATTAACTGTGATCGTCATTGTGCAAGCTATACACAACATGAAGACTAATAAAAGGTACAAGGTGATAATGCATATTTGTTGTTTAAAAGTATATTCATAAAAATTTATCACTATTATTCTTTTTAATTAAATCGAAAAAATATTAATCTATTCAAAGTACGAAATATTTGTTTTAAGAACATATTTAATAATTTTGAAGTTCAGTTATCTTTTTTCAGAATGCAATGTCTTGCCGATACTATTCACAACTTACAGGAAATTCAGATCCAGTTGCAACAACCATTCGTTCAAATTTTTGCGAAATTTACTTTAAATCCAGAGCAAGCTCATAGTTTAACTGAACAGCATTACGAGAAAATATCTAATACTTCAAAGTATTTAAAATTTCCATAATCAAATAAGAAAAAAAAAATTTTAAATTTAAAACATATTAAACAAATCAATTTTATACCCCAAGTTTTTTAACAATCGTTTTCCATATATTTTAATTTAATCTCTTTTTGACAGAATGAAAAGTTCTGAAACAAACGGGTGAAAGTTTGACAAGAAATTCAAGACTGTTGCAACAACCAATCCTTCAAATTAGCCTATCCCCACTTTAAATCAAGAGCAAACTAATGCCCAAAAACACGAGCATTATTACAAAGAACTTGGGGAAATATTAACTTTTCCCAAAGACTTAGATATGGTGTAATCAATGCAAAAAAGATCTCCAAATGCAACTAAAAAAATTAATTCATGTTAGCAAAACATTAAAAATTTACCTCGTTAAATTAATCTATAAATACCTTATCTGACTGGTTTTAATTGTCATATGACAGAGCCATAAAACTTTAAAATTTTCCCCGTCGATGAAAACTATTTAACCCTTCGGAAAGTTTTGTGCATTTCCCCACAATGATTACGCTGAATGAAAACTGCCGAGAGAAGTACAGGTTCATTTCACAAAAATCAAAGTGTAATGAGAATTCTAAAGTTAACATTTATTTATTTTTTTTTAAAGAAAAATTTACTTGTTTCGGTATAATAAACAATTTATTGCATGAAGAAATTTCGGAAAACATGAAAATTATTTAAATAAGAAATACCGTAAAAAACTGGAAAATTTTTTCAGTAGATAAATTTTTAGGAAATTTGCGAGTTCATTGCATTCGCAAAAATATTTTTCTTAAAAATAAATTACCAATAAAAAAGTAAACAAAGCAGTGGTAATTCGCAAAATTTTGAAACGTAAAAATTAATCAACACCATTTTGACCCAATTCGCAAAAAAAAAATCGACTAAAAATTTCAAAATTTAGGATTAAAATTTCCCTCACGATCATGCAATAAATGTGAAATATATGTCCAATACCAATCATATCAAATGATTTTTTTCAAATTTCGAATAGGCTTTGATAAGACGGTGTTACCTTCCTTTTTTAATTCCGAGCAGCCCAAACCATCTTGCAATTATATATGTATATAAAAAAAGCGAAATGTCAGCAATATTATTTTTAACCATTAAACACAAGATAATTTCAATTTTAATTTCATTAAAAACATTCAAAACCAAAAACTAGTATTTGTGCGTCCAACGTAGCAAAACCGCCCCTTTTTTTTTTCGGAATTAATTGTTCAAAGTACATTTAAATGTAATATAAACTAAAAATATTTTTAAAGTTCATTGGGAAATGAACTTAGTTGGAACACAAACAAATCTACTGAAAAACCCTTCATGTTTCACGGGATTTGACCATGTGACCAATTAAATCCATTTCCAAGAGAATTTTTTAAGTTGTTTTTAATTTTAAGGAAACCAAGCAATTAAGACTGATAATGGAGATAATCAAGAAAAGACAAAAATAGGGTAGGGTATTAAAAAAATCTTTTTTTCAAGAAACACGGGGTCAGAAAAGTAACATGTGGAACATTTTTGGGTAGTGTAGATTCTAAATTGTTCAATTCATGACCCCCGGAAAGGGGGGGGGCCCAATGGGGAATCAAAGTTTTACATGGAAAATATAAAAAATCTTTAAAATTTCCCCCCCAAGAACCACTGGACCAGAAAAGCTGAAATTTATGAGGAAGCTTTTTGGGGTAGTGTTGATTTTTAAATTGTAAAAATCATGACCCGGGGAAGGGGGGCGGGCCACAATTGGGAATCAAAATTTTACATGAAAATGGAAATTTTTACGTCAATTTGTTTTTGCAATTTGGGTAAAGAGTTGTTGATTAATTTTTAGCTTCAAAATTTTGTGAATTGTCACTGGCGCAAAAAATAAAAATCACTTTAATATTCATATCATTTTATGTTTAAAATTTAAGACTTTTAAAACCCACCAATATTTTGAACGTATTAAGAAATTGCAGATTTGCTCCAAACAATTTTGAAAAAAAATAAAAAAGGGATTTGCACTGAAATGACTTCAAAATTAATTAAAACAAACCTTTTAGAGGTTGAAGGCTTTACACCAAAAATAAACCCAATTTAAAAGACAAAAATATTTATAACTAATTTTCTAACTTTGTTTTTTTTCCCAAAATTTACACGCCGTTTTTAAATTTTGGGAAACTCTCTAGTAAATGCACTGAGTTCGAGTCATCGCCCGTGTTGATACATGGTTAATAAAATAACTGGTCTTTTTTTGGGAAAAAATTAAACAGGGACATACCATCGGACGATTTTGCATATAATGAGGGCAATTTACAGCAGGGGTAGGAATTCGCTTGTAGTTACAGTAAAAAAAAACACCATTTTTTTTAAAAATACCAGTGCTTACGTACCGTCGCCGTTCACTGAGTTAAAAATAGACACCAGCTTTCAGAAAAAATTTTCTTTACATGTTGATTTATTTTTAAAAAAAATATTTTTGCAAATGCAATGCACCCCAAATTTTAAAAATTTATCTACAGTAAAAATTTCCAATTTGGAGAAATATATAGGAAAAATCTTTGAAAATTTTCTTTAAAATCTATGGGAGAAAAGCTGAAACTTACGTGGAAGCATTCGGGGGAGTTTGACTAAATTCTTCTATTCATGATCCTTGGGGAAGGGCGGGGCCACAAGGGGGAATCAAATAAATTATATAGGAAAAATCATTGAAAATCTTCTTCTAAAATCCACGGGCCCCAAAAAGCTGGAATTTATGTGGAAGCATTCTAGAGAGTGTGGATTCTAAATTGAAAAAAATGACCCCGGGGGGAAGGGTGGAGCCACAAAGGGGAATCAGAGTTTTACATAGAAATATATGGGAAAAAATCTTTGAAATTCTTTAAGAACCACGGGGCCAAAAAAGCTGAAACTCATGTGGAAGCATCCTGTGGTAGTGTAGATTTTAAAGTGTTCAAAAATCCCCCTGGGGAAGGGGAGGCCACAAGGGAATCAAAGTTTTACATAAAAAAAAGGGAAAAATCTCTTCTCAAGAACCACTGGGCCAAAAGCTGAAATTTATGTGGAAGTTCCGGAAAATTTAGATTCTAAATTGCTAAATATGCCCCCCGGGGGGAAAGAGGGGGCCACAAGGGGGAACCCAAAGTTTTACATAGAAACATATAGAAAATATCTTTAAAATGTTCTTCCCAAAAACGGGTGGGGATGCATTATGTATTACAAGGGGGAGATCTGGTAAAGAACAGCATGGTCAAAGCTTCTCAGGTGAGCGATGTGGCCCATGGGCCTTTTGTTGTGTTTAGGGGTGGGTGGGGGGGGAAACCTTGTTTAAGACGACCCTGAGTCTGCATATATAGCTCTCCTACCCGTGGCTGCTTGATCACAAAATGTGTCGTAATTGACGTAAACTTAAATTTTTTTTTAAAACGCCCCCAAGTGAGTCATATCTAGTCAATGGCAATTTTTGTTTTGTTTTTCCATCGCAATTGAGTAAAAAAACTAACGTCGACAATATACAAGATATATTTCCTTTACTGCGATTGGACTTTAAAAGTTGCATAAAGTTCGAATTCATCATCCGACTACTAACCGCATTGGTCAATTTTTTGATGAGCTACAAAAATTTCTTTCGCGGTAACCATGGCCAGAATGGGAGAATTTTACATTTTGGCTGTTTTGACATTTGGAAAATATCTTTAAAAAAAAAAAAACAAAAAATGCTTATTTTTCCCCAATTTCAAAGAGATTTACAACTAAATATTAGTATTTAATTAATTTATGTTTTAGTACCTGAGCTGAAAGCTAAGTGAGCTTTTCTGATCACATTTTGTCCGTTGTCCGTCTGTCTGTTTGTCTGTCTGTCTGTCCGTCTGTAAATTTCCAAATTTTATTCTTCTAAAGAACCGTCCAATTTCAACCAAACTTGCCACAAAGCTTCCTTGGTTGAAGGGGATTCAAGTTTTTGAAATGAAGGGCCACGCCTTTATTTAAGGGGAGAAAATTTGGGGAATTAATGAAAATTTGTTGGAGTTTAAAAATTTTTTCAAGAAACTGTGTCAGGAAAGTGAAACTTAGTAAAAAATTTGGAGTGTAATTTAATTTTTTTAAAATATCCCCCCGGGGGTAGGGCGGGGCCAAAATGGCAGACCAAAGTTTTACATAGAAAATTATAGGAAAATTTTTAAAAACCTTCTTTCAAATTAGCAAAGCAATAATTGATATTTTTAGGGAAATCCTCAGGGTGTGATTCAAATTTTTAAAATAGCCCCCCGGGGATGGGGCGGGGCCAAAATGGCCGACCACAGTTTTACATAGAAATATTTAGGAAAATTATTTAAAAATCTTCTTCTAAGAATACAAAGGCATGAATGGTAAATTTTTATATAAAGCATCCTCAGGTAGTGAGATTCAAATTTGTTCAAATCATGACCCCCGGGGATAGGGCGGGCCAAAATGGCCACCACGTTTTACATAAAATATATAGGAAAATTCTTTAAATATCTTCTTTTCAAGAATAGCAAATGCAAATTTCCCAAAGAGCTGGAATTAATGATAATTTACTCCCTAGCGCGGGAATATGAGATTAATAATTACGGTACCAGTGAACTGTTCTTTGTATTTAACAACGAATTTATGGCCATATTTTTAATATAATTTAATTATGAAAAATAGTTTAGTTTTTTATGTGATCAAGTAGCCGGGGATAGGAGTAAGCTTTGTGCGGAATCCTCCCGTTGCATGAGGTGAGGGGAAATTTTTTTTTAAAAAGGAATAACGGTTTTTGGAAAAAGAAAAATAAGGGCTTAGTTTTTAATTTCCCTTTTTAAAATAAAAAATTTCTTTTTATAATAATAAAAAAGGTACATAGATCTTGGATTTTTTTCAGGTCAGCTACCTCACCTCATTTTTAGTTAAAATATGTTTAAAATAAACAGAAAACAGCTTAACAAACTTTTTAAGCTCACATGGTTTTTCGCAAAAATTTAAGGACTTTTTATGAAAAAAAAAAAATTTTCAACCTCAGAACGATGACAGGGCCCCACATTATATTACATATTTAATGTCAAGTATAAATGCCCTTTTAAAATTATTATCTTAAGTTTCCAAAGTGGATGTTTCCGGGGGGAATTTATCAATAAATGGTACGATTTTTCTATATAGGCCTCTACCATGGGTTTATTTACAAATAATATAAATCGTGCTATTTTAAACAATGTAGTTGAAAATTTTAAAATTTATTCTTAAAGGTAGTATTTTTTAAATTCTTTGCTCATTTACCATACTCATATGGGTTTTTTAGAAATGTAGCACCAAAAAAAAACATTGCAGAAAAAACCATACACAGGGTAGGATATGAAGTATTGTTTATTTTTTTAAATAGTTTTTTTTTTTATGAAAAAAAATTTTTATGCATTTACAGTTTGAAACGTTAAAATTTTGGTGGGGGGTAATTTTCATGATTCTAATTTTAGAAGGTGCTAAAAAATCCATTTTATTGACATACAAAGCAGTAAAAAGAAAAAAAAACTATTATCCCCCTGTGCTAAAGAGTCAGAATGTATGGAAAATACATTTCAAGCGCTGTCCCGTTTATGTTTCTGCAAAAGGTACTGCTTTCAAAAGATCGGACAAAAGACAGCTGCAATTGTCGAAAAAGCACAAAAAATCAAATGGAAATATTGTTATTTTTAGCCAAGAATAATAAAAGTTCCAGCAATTGATTTGTATGAATTATGTTTTGGTAAATGTGATAAATTCAAATAATGTAAACAAATATTTTTAAAAATGTATTTTGATGCTCAATACACAAGAATATATTATAACAATGTGACCTTAACTTGGCAAAAACATGTGAGCTTAAAAAGTTTGTTGAGCTGAAACCCCTTTTCCCTTTGGAGATTCCCTTTAAGATGCCTCCACTTTGGGACCCCAAACCAAACTACATTAAACCCTCTCTAATTTTAAAAATAGCTTTTTTTAGTCACGCACCACTGGGTAAAAAAAAAAGGGAGGCTGGAAGTTGATGTTATTATGTAAATGAGAATTCCCTTATTTAAATTTGATTGATTACTAAGGTATTATATGATAAATACCGTAAAATTTCAAGCTCCATTATTTTGTGTGTATTTTATTTTTAATGCTATAGATTTACATGATGCAAACAGTTCGTTTTCTTTTTCAAATTTACCGAAATTTTTAAATTTTATTACTTTAAAATAACCAATAGAAAAGGGTTTCCCCGGATTATGACGTTCTAAATCACCCCCGGCCTCCCTTTTTTTTTTTTCCCGAGTGGTAGCAGTAGACTGAGTATGAAGCGATATTTTAAAGATTAGAGAGGGTTTAAGGGTTTGAGTTGGGTTTGGAAAAAGGCATACTTAAGGAAAGTACTCCAAGGGGTTGTATCTGTTTATTTTAAACATATTGTAGACTAAAAATCGAGGTGAGGTAGCTGACCTGAAAAAAAAATCCAAGATGGCTACGGCCCCCACCCTTTTTATTATTATAGTAGGGAAATTTTTATTTATAAAGAGAAAGGTTAAAACGTCAAGCGCCTGTGAAAAAAAAAAAATTGTATACTTTAGAAAATTTCAAAACAATGGATAAAATATCATGACATTTCAGCATTGAAAAATTATTTTTGAAAATACCATAAAATTTTGGGGTGTGCAAACAAATTTCGAAACGCGGGTGAGCCCGTTATAAAAATTGTTTGCACATACCCTTGCAGTTATGAGATATCCTAAGACAATACTTACATTTTTTTACTCCTTACCTTTACTTCAAATGCGATTTATATTTTAAAAATCACGTCCATTGTATTATCCTTGGGTATGTTGCAATTAATTGAAGAATTATTTTTTGCTTTAAGCCTTTGCTTAATGTGAGCTTGTTATTTTTTCTTATTATTTTCACTTATGAGTTGAATTTTCAGGTGTTAAACATTTGTGATGATAAAAAAAAGTGTATAATTCAACCTTATGCCTTTCAGTGTTTTGTGTTTTGAACTTAAACATTATTTACAATTTATAAGCAAAGTACAAATGGAAAAAAATTTTTTATGTATGAAAGAGATCTCATAAATAGTCAACAAGGTGAAATCAAGATTGATTTGTGTAAAAATTTAATGTCATTTTACTTTTTTTTTAAACCCCATTGAATATTTACATTGTATAAATTTTGCTGTTAATGTATGCTCTAGATTTCAGATTTTTGTATCTTGTTTAACGTTCCTCATGATAAATTCAGTAATTGATTTTTAGGTCACCGGGAAAACCCGGTGCCATTGCTATCTGTTTTCGTCCGTCGTAGTGCGATTTCCGTTAACATTTGAACATTTTCAGCTTCTTCTCTGCAACAACTGAACTAATTTCAACCAAATTTGGCACAAAGCATCTATGGGTGAAGGGGAACAAAAATTGTGAATTTCATGTTCCATGCCCCCCCCCCCCCCCCCGGGCCCGAGGGGTGGGGGAAAAACCACTGAAATTAATGCAATTCTTCTTTACCCGGACATCAAGCAGTCAAACTGTTTGCATGATTGTAATAGCATTTAGTCCTCTACCAAAATTGGGAAAATTTTTGGCCCCAGGATGGGGTTCTAGTGCTAGGGCGGGGCTAAATAAAATAGTGAAAATGCATTATTTCTTTGAAAAACTTCTTCTCTGCTACTGGGTATTAAATAAAACATTTTCTATATTGTTAACTTGTTAAACTGTCCAAATATGGGAGTACTTGCTATGATTACGTAACACACCTGATTGTACAGGGTAGGGATAAAACAATAGCTGTATTGTTTAATTAACTTAATATACACTGCCAGGTAAATTAAAATTTAAATGATAGCTTACTTTATTCCTGACATACTTACATGTAAAATTTTAAATAGATGTCCTTAACTGATGAAGAATGTAATTAAAACAAACTCTCAAAAATACAGGCCAAATGGTGGTAAATACTCTAAAATAGGTAGGCACAAGCAGAAACATGTAAATGCAGAATCTGAAGTTAGTGTTCAATTTTGTACAGTCCAGTAATATCGCAAATTTTTGTGGACAACCAGGTTTAAGAGACACTTAAACAAAATTTTTTTGTGAAAACAGTGGAAATCAGCTTGTATGAAACTAATTGGGGGCTCAAAAAAAAAAAAACAGGCCACGAATCTATATCTGTTTAATTAAATTATTAACCAACAATGAAAACAGAAAAAGTAAATGAAATAATTCATAGAAATATGAGGGATTCAGAAGATGGCAAATGTATGAAAAAGATAAAAATTCGTAAACCCCGTACCAAAAAATGATTCCGCCTGCAGTGCGTTAGTGAATTATCATTTCATCAGAAAATTTTTATTAATAAACTTCTAGATGTAGATGTTCTAAAATTATTTTGCATCAGGATATAACATATGTATCTTTTTTGCACTGGATTTGTCATTTCTAAATTTAAAGATGATTAACTGTTAAAACATTTAGATACATTTGTATGACATAAATGCATATTAAATAAAAAAATTATTTGCTTGTTATCATTGCTAATGAAGTTCAAAAAAAAATTTTTCATTCATGTATTGTTTTCAACATTTAAAACCTGTACATTAAGTTACCTTTAATGTTTATTACGTTGGTAATAACTGTGGATTAAGTTACGAACTAAAGGTTTGTCAACATACTGTACGGTTTCAGGTGATTTTATGTACAGGCTTAAATATCCAAATCTATATAACGAATTTGATCTCTTTTCATCCCCAAAAAAAATTTAAAATTAAACCCTACCAAAATAAGTAATTTAACAGTGCAAAAATACACGTTTCAGTTCCCGAGTTCTAGATTTTAAAAAAAATAATTGGGGGCAGCATTTTTTTTTTTTTTTTTTTTTTTCAAAAAATTAAATTTACCATGTATTCTTTTTCGACAATGAAAGTTAGAGTTATAGAAAAGACTTTTTTAAAACGTGCACACAAACAGTCTGTCACTTGTAAACCTTTAGTAAAACCCAATTTGGATAAGAAAACTAGCTACAAGCCTTTCACTATGGATGTTATGGCAATGTTGATACTGGTTGGCAAGTTCCCAGTCCCCGCTAACAAATAAAAAAAAGTGATATGACCTATCTACTATGCAAAATGAAAACACAAAAGATAGATAACAAAAATGTTTAAAATATCAAGATACTAAACTTTTATAAAGGAAGGAAATTCTTACTCCCATCTGATTTTTATTTCCCTAAATGCATCGTACTCTATTCCATTCTATTTACAAAGGTTTTATTTAAATAGGATGTAATTTTATTTTAGCCATGATTTAGGGTTTTTAAAAAAATAGAAAGATATTATTTATTTTTATTGGAAAAAATTTAGAATATATAGCCTTCTATTTAAAAAAAAGGGTAAGTTGAAGATAAAGAAAAGGTTTATGTCAAAATCATTCTATAAATACAAATTTGTGAAAGGGTTTCAAAAAGAAAGATTTCAGAGGTTGGATCCCGTGCCCAGCAGGTTTTAGCCATCCTCTTGATACCCGTTGGTCCCAGGCCTATGCATTGATCAAATGGAAACATTCCCAACTGAAATTAAGTATATATCAAAAGCCTAACATTTAGTGTGAAACAGCTTATCTGTCAAATTTTGGATTTCCCAAAAAATATTTTTATCAGATTTTTTATTAATATGTATCAAATTTTAACAGGAGTTTTAAATTTGTTGTTAAAAGATTTGAAATATAAAAGGCGACTTATAATTAGATTTTAATTTTAACTTAAGCTTAGAGATTTTGAATTAAAAAAAAAATTACAAGTGTACAAAGTTAACAAGATGCTCTCAAAAATCTTTATGACTAAAACATATATTTTGTTATCACGAAATGTACAATTTTTGTTGTAAGAAGAATACACCTTGTTAAATATAGAGTATCTTGTACATGCAAACCATGTTATCTTGGAGTTCATTGTTTTATTATTAAAAGGGTTAAATTTTTTTAAATTTATTATTTTAAAAGATCACTTTAAATTTAAATTTTTTTCCATAATGTAAAAATTATTACTTTATTAGTTATTCTTCAAAAAATAACAATAAATACTGTGAATACTTTTTTGCGGGGGGGGCATTTTGTTGTTTTGAGGTATGGAGAACAATGAATTTATGACTACCACGAAAAAAAAAAATCCGTATGCATAATACTAAACAGTTTCCATCCAAAATTAAAAAGCCACAAACCAATATTTTTTTTTCCTCAAACCTCGAAATTTGACTCCAAAATTTGATTTTACAGGAAAAAAAGGTTAATCCTCTTTTTAAGATGTTGGATACCGTACCTGTTCCTTGTCTTTTATTTCACAAAGCTTAAAGTTGAATTACACATGGAGCATATTATCATGGTTCAGGAATCTTTGCCAGTATGTACAAAACAGACAAATAGATTTCATTAATTCAAGAAAGTATGGAAAGCCGTAATGCCCCCCCCCCCCCCCCCCGTATGTTTTTGGGAAATTCAAAATACCAATTATTGTCTCATCCAACAATAAAAAACTATAGATGGTGGATTTAACCTTTCTAAACTATCTCTGTTTATAACATTTTCGGAAAATTTTTTTTTATTTAGAACTCTAGAAAATTTCTTAAATGCACTTCACTCAATATCATAACAATTAGATATCCCCTAAATGAAACATATGGCAACAAACAGTATTCAAGATCAAAATTTTATAAAACAATACAAAATGGAGAAGAAACACAACCTCCAAAACATTTCAGATGGGGTCAGGTGCCATGGAGGAGCAAAATTTTCCCGTCAACCCGTCACGCCCGGCGTGTGTTCCTTGCATGATGGGGGAAAAACGGAAAAATCGTCGTCAATTCAGTGAATGAATAATGGACTAACAATTAGTATGAAAAAGTAGTTATCAATTGATCCAATTGAAAAATATGGAGATAACGAACAGATTTCAAGATTAAAAATTATAAAAGAATACAAAACAGAGATTAGCTAGGTAAAGGAATACAGATGTACCAAAGGCATATCAGTCTATGCAGAGCTTGGGGAAAAGATTAGGACGATGGGGAAACTGCAAAAAAGAAATTTGGCAAATAAATAATAATTTTCTTTTTTATGACGCTTACATTCAGTGATTTTTTTAATTATTTGTTTTTTTTTTCCCGTAATTTTACATAATTTCAATGCGTATAGTGTAAATGCAGGGAGTTTATCAAAAGACGGGAAATTTTTTTTTAATTTTCGGGCATGGAGAAATTGCTCCCATGGCAAGCACTCCAGCAGTATTCAAAAACAAAAGTCCATAAAAGAATACAAAACAGGGGCAGAGCAAACACAGACCTTCAAAACATCAGAGATGGGATCAGGTACCATATAGAGGAGTAAGCATTCCCTGTCCACCGGTCGCCTCCGCCGTGTGTTCCTTGTCATGATCGGAAAATAATGTACCAGTAACGGAAAATCCGTCGTCAATTCAGTGATAAATAATGTACTAATACTGAGTAATTAGAATAAAATACGTCAGTCAGTATTTGACTCAATATAAATTGTATTTCCTGACAAAGTTATTGTACACTGTATGACCATAGAACTTTCGAATTGATGACTTAAAACGAAACTGCTGATAATTTTGATTCATTTATTTAAATTTTTTTATCAATAATTTTTAAAGGGATACAGAGACAATTTGGAGCTGATAAAAAGGGTTGTTAAAAAAGAAAATGCATTTTTCAAAGACACTGTTGTATTTTGGAGGGACTGTGTTTTCGAAAATGATTCAAAACTTATTTAGGTTATCAAAAAGCTCCAAAATACGCCTCCATTACCTTTCATATGCATATACAGTGTATTTACATGCACGGAATATTTTTCCTCAATTTTTTTTGAAACCATTTTCCTTTAAAGAGTCTATGATCACTTAGCAAACCATCTGTATATATTTCATGAACAATGGCTGTTCCATTAGTTATGCAAGACTAAAAAATACGTCTATAATACAATATTTTACATTATTTTATCAAATTTTGCTTTGAATGTTTTCTCAAAAGATGTAAATGATGACCGTCAAGGAAAACCAGGCTTAAGTGCATTGTGACTTTTGCAAAACGAGCGCTAAAGTTGACGTCATAAATGTTTGCCGTATTTTGCAAATAAATGCAGTGCGAAGACACTAATAAATTTCTCTATTAATCAAATACATTGACTAGACAATATACGAGTAGTATGAGTAGACTTCAGTGTAATAATAAAAGCCTACTGTTTTAGTATTTAAAAAAAAATTAACGATTATCAAACAGAAGGTGAAAATCTTTGAAGTAGCAAATGCACATCCTCCCCATATTTTCATTCTTATTTGCTGCCAAAACACAAATATGGGAAATCGCATATTTTTGCCGAGGCAGAACAAAAAGAACAAAATTACTCATATTCAGCATAAATTTTTTGTTACTATTTATTAAGACTTTCCATATTTATGATAAAAAGCATAGAAATCAAAAAAAATGTAAAGCCAATGTGTTCGATTTTATACAGAGGTGTTGATTTTATTTGCTACCCCACCCCCCCCCTCAAAAAACAATAAAAAAGTTTGAAAGAAAGGGGAAGGGGTTCAAATAAAATAATTTATCAGTGTATTGAAATTTAAATTTTAAAACAAAAGCTACATTTATTACCCTTTTTACCCTGGTAAATGTGGGCAGTTTATACTAAAAAAAATGAAATGTCCTTTTGTTTTGCCTTGTTTTGTCCAACCCCCCCCCCCCCCCCCCCCCAAAAAAAAGTCCCAAAATAAATAATTAAGGATTTGTTTTTTTGCACCCTTTAAGGGAAAAACCCGGCAATGTAATTTTTTTTTTCCTGGCAACAGGGGGCCTTTAGTTTAACTCTCCAAATTTTTTTTTTGGGAAATTTTTTTTCCGGGGCAACAGGGGGCCCTTGATTCCCCACTTTTTCCAAAGATTTTTTGTATTGGTGTGTATTTTTCTTGCATGTTTATGATATTTAGAGGGAAAAGTAAAAATTAATTATTATTTATAAAATAATTAATAAAAAAAAAATTTAAAAAAAATTCATATTTTTTTAAAATTTTTAATATGTTCATACTTGAAAGAAATCATTATAATATTCAATTTATGAATCCTCCGATCAGTCAATCAAATACAAACATGACCTACATGTTTTGGAAAAAAAATGAGAAATCATCATGAAAAAAAATTAGACATAGTTTTATGGAAAAAATAAACATGGTTTAAGGTGGGTATAAGCTACTTTTACTTTGGTCATAGGTCATAGAAATAAAATTGATTAATAAAAAAAAAAAATTGAAACGAGTTATATATAGTCTGTATGTGGCTTATAACTTTTTTTTTTAATGCGTATTTAATGGACCAGTCAAACGTACTTCAATTGCACAACTGTACATTAGAAACTTCTTGAAGTTAGCAGTACTTTCGGTTTTTTTTGCTACTTTGAACCACAGCAAAAGAAGTTTATTCCAGTATTTTGTCTGCTATAGCAGAAAGAAATGCAGTGAGATTCACACCATTCAAGGTTTTTCCCCGGCTTTTTCAATAGATTTACGACAGCTGTATTATGCACGGGTTTTTTAATGGGTATGGACGCCGTCACTGCCTTATAGCAGAACACTACTATTGCATTGTGTCAACCTTCCATTACTTTTGTCCTCTTATACTTTAAACCCCACCCTGCTATTGCATTGTGTAAATTCCCATTACTTTATGCAACTTTTATGACTTTAAACCCCACACTACTATTGCATTGTGTCAACCTTCCATTACATTATGTCAACTCTTTATGACATTAACCCCCCCTACTATTCATTGTGCCAACCTTCCATTACATTATGTCAACTCTTTATGACATTAACCCACACTACATTGCATCTGTTAACTTTTCTTTACTTTAATCAACTTTTATACATTTACACATACTACAATTTTATTTCGTCAACTTGCATTTCGTTATGTTTACTTTTCATGACAATCTTAGTTTTTTAACTGAGGGAAAAAGTATGCCATACTGGGGCCACTTTTTACATTATGTCGATTCACTATTACGTTATGCGAAGGGGGTACCCTCGGCCTTTATATGAGCATAACGGTTTTCCGCGTTCCGCAACACTAAAATGGCGGGGAGAAAACTGTCGTAGAAGAGATTCTCAGGATTTCGGAATGACATCTTTAAATAAAAAATTTAAGCACAAATATTGACAGCTTGAAATATGCAAAGCAAACACTGCGACAGTCAAATTTCAATATGATTACTTTAATCTGAAAATTTAAAATAAATCAAATATTATGAGTGTGCACAATCATTTTTTTCTTTTTATTTTGAATTGTGTGTTTTTTTTTTTTTTTTTTTTTTTTTTTTTTATAAAAGTTTTAAACTTTGTAGGACATTGCATTAGTTTCACATTAATTTAGCAATTAAGTTGAAAATTTTTTATAAAACTATAAAGCCTGAGAGCTTCTCCGTTTTCCCCCCTTGGTCTCCCACCATATCCGTCCCCCTTCCTTGTTAAAGGTAGCCAGAAAAAAAAATCATTTACCCAAAAAAACTAGACAAGCCAAGAAAAAAAATGTCCAAGCCCAAAATCCTATTTGGGGAGTGGTCCAACTTCAATCAATCCAATTTTTTTCCAGATATATTATATTACCCTTAGTGGACTATATTTCAACAAGAAGTGGGGGGGGGGCTGACAGTTTCAATGAACATTCATTTTCTATAGTAAAGTTATATCTGGGAAAAGGGGGGTTAATTTTATTGCCTGTAATTTGTCCTAATCAATACGACCCCCCCCCCCCCCCTTACCAGTCATTAAAACACGTCGTCAACATTTATTAATATAGTATACAGCTTTGAGATAATGTAAATGTATTTTTGCATCAGGTAATGAACTTGGAATACAATAAAGAGTTAACACAATATAAAGATATTTTTAAATCACATAAGAAAGAGTTGGCATAACGTTATAATATATCCACATCACGGTATGGAGTTTTGACATCATGTAATAAAGTGTTGATATAATATAAAGATATGTTCACATTATGTTGTACACTTTTTACACCACGTAATAAAGCACTGACATAAAGGTAAGATGTGTTCACCTCCCTCATGATGCCCTCGCTGTAAAAAAAAATAAATCCATATACGTAAAAACTTTGAAAAATAGAAATATACACTTAAAAAAGGGAAAGGGCTTTTGACTTAGTGATGATAAGTTTAATTATAAAAAACAATTTACTTGTCGTAATGCAATTTTGACCTCACATATTAAAGAAATGAAAATTAAAGAAACATTCATTAAAGTAATTAAGTTTTAAAAAAAATGTAAACACATTATCACTTCACATAATGAATTTTTTACTTCAAGTTATGAAGTGCTGACATAAAGAAAGGATGTATTTACTTCAATCAGCATTGACATGATGTTAAGATATATTGTCATCATCCCATATAAAATGGACATAACGTAAAGATATGTTCACATTGACGTAATAAATGCATAGTTGTATGCTATAAGGCAGTGATGGCGTTCCATATATGGGCTTTCAATTACACACCACGTACATGTACATCGTAAAATTTATGCCAAAGACCAACTGGTTTTGGACAAATTTTGGCAATGCATGGTACTCAGTTCATAATTTTTTTTTTTTTTCTCTCTCTCTCTCTCTCTCTGTGTGTGTGTGTGTTAAAGGGAAATTTTTTTAATGCTTGCATTTTTGCACAATTGTCTATGTCACTAATCCGCATAATATATGTTCAAAATTAATGTGCGAGGATCCTTTATTTTAAATCATTGTTTCCCATGCTGTATTTATAGGAAATTTTTGATTTAGAGGCAAATTCAGATATTTTTAAAAAAGAACTTCTGAGATTGCTTCAGATCTGATTTCTTTTTAAATTAATAATAAAATGTATGTGACACCAGGAGGAGGGGTACACGAAACTGCTCTTAAAAAGAAAGCAGCAGTATCCCCCCATGACTGCAGTCATGGTCTCAAATTTACTTTAACAAAAAAAACTTCATCCTGTGCAGAAATCTTTATCCGGAAATTATTTTTTCATCTTCAAATATTGCCGCAGCCACACTGTATAAAATTACGAACTCTTCTGGACCTGGTGATGCATTTTTTTTACATAGCTGAAACAAATACACTGGTAAGTCTAGTGCCGTTAACCCAAAATGCGTTCCTTTTCTTAGCTTTGTTGTTAACCAAATGTTCCGAAAATTCCATCAGCTAGCACTGCTGGGGGACATTTAGGAGACAGCCCTTTTCTTTTTAAAACTATGGTAGGTCAGGTTTTAAAAATTGTTTAAATCGTCTACAATCAAGCAGGAAAAAAACACATTGTAATTTTTTTTAATAATTAACAGATATTTCTTTATTATGCATGGGTACTTGTTTTCAATCAAAAATTTTCCTCCATCCACAATTCCTGTACCTCGGCATGATAAAAGGTGGTGGATGTTTGACTTCCTTTAATAGGTAAAATATAAAAACAAAGAGAAATCGATTGCTAGGTAAACACTATCCATCACCAGGAACGAAAAGTGCACATTTGAAGATAGAAGGTGGGGGGGGGGGGGTTTTATTCCGTTTTCTGTAAAGTATAGTACCAAAAATTTTTCTGCATGGGTAAAAATTATACTTCAGCGATAGGTATAATATGCATCTTTAAAGCAGTGTCTCTTCAACAAAACTTGAAACTCCGGTAGGAAAGTGTTGTGGTTGCTTTATAAGGATCATTTGTGCATGTTATTAGGGAAAGATGAAATAGAATGTGATCCTAAAACTGTTCAAAAAAAAAAATTCCGAAACAAAAACAGGATTAAAACAAACTAATAAAAAACACACACCTTCGTATTTATATAATGCCCCCCCTCTCTCTCTCTCTCTCTCTCTCGGAAAATGATGTCGCTATTTACATGTTGCCCCTTATTAGCAGACCTAATTTTTTTTTATTCATACAAAGCTACACTCAAAATCTTTCATGTATGAGAAAAAGAAAACACCTTCTGTGGCCTTACACATTTAGTTAAATCACAAAAAATAAATTAACGGTACAATGTTTTTTTATATATATGTAAATTACTACAGGGACCCTGACCTTATATTGTTTAATTTTTTCGATCCTAAAATGGCGAACTAAATCTCGAAAAAAAAGAACATCAATCTAACATATTTTTTTTTTTTTTGGGGGGGGGGGTGGGGTTGTACATGAAAGTTTTAGTATCGGATGAATCTAAAATACTAAGATTTTCCAAACATATGCCACATGAAGGGCATTTAGGGCACAATAAACCATCACCCCACCCCCCCAAAAAACCCCTCCACGTGTCTCCTTTTTTAAGGGGGGGGGGTAGAAACCAGATGTTTTTTTATAAAAAAAAATTATGATCAAAAAAAAAGGAAAAAGAACAAATATTTAAATAAAAAAACATATGAAATGTCATTTGAAGTCCGAGGTGATTTTTCTTGTGCAGTTTTTAAAAAGTATGGAAATGTGAGAAGTAAATTAATGATGTTTTCCATAAAACACAGCGTCATGACATAAAATTTTAATTTTTCTTTGAAAATTTTAACTTATTTCTAGTCTATGAACAATGACATGTTATATATCATTTGAAAAAGAAGAAAATTTTTATTAGAATCACTAAAAAACTCAAAATGTCAAATTTTTTACTTAAGGATGGTTTTTGCTTGACGGTCATCAAATGTGAATAATGCTTTTCTTATTTTGTTTGTTAGAAAGGGAATTAATGTCGCAGAAAATAGCATAACCCGCATAATGATTTTTTTTTTTAAAATGCGAATTCATGCCGGAACCAACAACCAAAACGTTTTTTTTTTTTTCTTAAATAATTGCCAGACACTGGAACAGCGATGAGTAAATATTGGAAGGTGCACATTATCAACTCAAGTAAGAAGCATGGATGTTCATAGTTGTTTAGAATTTCTGGTAGTTACTCCATCAGTTCTAGAAAGTTGTTTTAATAAACATTCCAATCTGTAGTGTTTAACATTTGCAATGTATAATTGTTAGTATTCAAAATTCATGACTATTATCAGGTGTCATAACCGCCGTATAGTCCTTGACATAACTAGAAACAACGGAAATATTCATCGACAATTCAAATCGTAAATAGATAAAATGGCCTTACAAATGTTGGAAAACGTCAGTCAGCATTTGACTTAATGAAAAATTGTGTTTGCTGACAAATTTTGTATCATCATGAACAAAGAAATATTAAAATAGATTGTAAGAAAAGTTGGATGTCCTCCAAAGTACCATTTTGACTGTTTAAACGCAATTTTTATGAACAAGATGAAAGCAATCATATTTTTTGTATTTAACAATTAAGATCAGTAATCTTGAACACATTGACCAATTCGACAATGTTTGTATCATATGAACAACAATGAAACAGTTTATGAATTCTTCACTCCCGTTTTTCACATTCAGACGTCGTATTCATATATTGACGTATGAAGATGTAAAAAATTTTTAACGGTACGAATAAATGCTTATTTACGGAAGCCCATTTAGGACTATTAAAAATATTTTTGAATTCGTTATAACGATTTTTAAATTTGTTATAACGAATTTAATTTTTTTAACAGATTTTTTGGAAATTTGTTAAAGAATTTTAAATTTTTTAAAAAAATTCATTGAATTGATAACGAATTTAATTTGTTATTATAATAACAATTTTTTTGAATTGTTATAACGAATTCAATTTGTTAGAATATATTGTTAGAATTCATTATACGAATTTAATTTGTTATAACAGATTCATTGAATTCGTTATAACAATTTAATTTTTTATTAAATTTGTTAATTCGTTATAACCAATTAAAAAATTCGTAAAAACAAATTATAGAATTCGTTATAACGAATTCAACAAATCCGTAATAACAAATTAAATTCGTTATAACGAATTCAATAAATTAGTTATAACAAATTAAATTCGTTATAACGAATTCTAAAATTTGTTAATACCAAGAAAAAATTCATTTTAAAGATTCTTTGATTTGTTATAACAAATTAAATTTGTTAAAACTAATTCAACAAATCTGTTATAACAAATTAAATTCATTGTAACGAATTCTAAAAATTGTTATAACGAATTCAAAAATATTTTTTGATAGGTCCTAAAAGGGCTTCCCTACTTATTTCATAAATCAAGTAGCGGTTTTAAAGTTTATTAATATTTTGAAATAGAATATATAGATAAACGCAGAGGAACAAGGAAGAAGAAATAATCATAAGTGGATAGGGTATAAGGAAGTAACAAGATTCAGTAAAAAATTTTAAAAAAGTGTCAAAATATAAAAAAAAAAGCTTTGTTGTTTTCTTTTATTCTGTCATACATATAGTAGATGAATTGTGACTTAAAAAACCCTTTTGCTTTTTTTATATACATGTACATTGTTGTATACTAAAAAAGCTTTTTGCCTTAATTTATGATACATGTACATTGTTGTATATAAAAAAAAGGAAAACATTCTATCAAGGAAGCATTCATTTAAAAAAAGATTACCTATAACATGGATATTTTCAAATGGCGTGAGTCTCTCTCTCCCCCCCCCAAAAATTTACAGCTAGAAATTGTTTAACACCTAAATGTTCTTTAAAGATCGTTTTCTTCATTTTTTTTTTTTGTTTTGTTTTTTTTTTTTTTTTTAGTTTTTCTGGTTATTCTGGTTATTGCTGTCCTGCATTTCATTCATTCAGCCCAATTTATACGCTACAAAGGTGTGTTTTTTTTTATGAAAATTTTCCCCCTTTGTAAAAAAAAATTAAAATTTTTTTTTGTGGGATAGTAGATTTTTGAGGCATGGAAATAGTATTGGGTAATTCCAGATTTTAATTCGGGTTAGAGAGAGTTTTGGTAGTGATGATAATGAAAAATTTTTTGTTTTATCTGAGTCATAACTTATTGGGTTTTTTTTCCCCCAAAACATTTAACTTTAAGTTTAACCATTATAAAATAAGTTAGTTTACAGTTCACAAAATACTTTTTTTTCTTTTAAAACCCTAAATTTAATAAATTTTCTAATAATTTTTTGCCCGGCGTCTTTCTAATTTTCCTTTTTGGTAAGTATTTTACATTTTGGATTTAACATGTAAACATGTATCATCAGTTATCTATTTTTTGAGCCAAATTTTTTAAATTTGGAAAATTCCGCAAGTGTAGGAAGTCCATTTTATACAAATAAAGTATTAACGTCCCTTTACAAGAAGAAATAACATAGTTTAAAATGAGATTTTGGGGGGAACCCCAAAAATAAAAATTCATGTAAAGTCTTACATAGTCAAGGTTCTTGCTAATTTGTTCAAAATCAGGCCTCTTGGTGGAAATTTGGACCACAATGATAGTTTTTTAACCCCAAGAAAAAAAACTTTTATAAACCTCTTTTACAAGAAAAAAAAATCCATATATTAAATATATCATATTTATATGCAAGCATCCTCTGTCTCTTGTTTTTTGAAGATTTTAAATTTGTTTCAAAAAACAAACTTCGGGTAAACTTGGGTCACAGCAAAGAGACTAAGTTTCTAAAGGAGTTTTTAAAAGGAACAACGGGGAAAATTTTTTCTAAAACGGTATGATCGGCGTAGGGGGAAAAAAAGTCAGCATTATGAATTTCTTAAAATAAATTTGTAATTTTTTTTTAATTTAGTGACTGAAATTAGTTTTTTTTTTTTGTGTGCCTATACATTCTAAAATATTTAAATTCACATTATTTCTAAAGAGTTGACATCATGTGTAATGTATGCCTTTTTCACAATGCAAAATCATAACTTTAAACTGAAGAATAAGATTTAATTAAGCATTGTTTGTAAATTATGAAATTGATTAAATTATGTTGCCTTAAAAAAATTTTTGTAACTGCAAAAAATATAAATTAACAAAATCTTTAACAATGACAAAAAAAAAAAAAGAAATAAAAACATCTCTTTCCAAAAATGCAAAAAAAAAAAAAGGACTGGGGTTTTTTTTTTTTAAAATTTTTAGGATATCAAAACTTATGTTCTACGATGTATTCTACTTAAATCTAAAAGCTAGTCATCTTTTTAAACAGCTTTTTTCCCTTTTTTACTGGATGAGTGATTATTAGATTATTGAAAATATCTATAGTAAAGATTAAATCCTTGGGAAAATTTTTGTTTAAAAATTTGTAGTGTAATGAAATGGGGAAAAACCAACAGTATTCAAGACCCAAAAATTCCCCTAACACAATACAAAATAGGGAAAGAGCAAAAACGGGCCTCCAAAACAACAGAGGTTGGAGCAGGTGCCAAGGGGGGGAATAACATCCTCTGAACTGGTTACACCCGTCGTGTCTTTGTCTTTATCATGAAATACCGGAAAATCCATCGTTAATTCAGGGTGCAAAAAAAAAGGACTAACAATTGGTATGAAAAACTTCAGTCAGCATTTGAAATTAAGGAAATTGTTTTTACGTTTTGTTGTATGTCCTGTTTAAGGAAAATATGTGTGGAAATTTTAGAAATTTGGGGAAGGAAACTGGCTTGTGATTTTACGTTACCGGAGGCAAGGAGATTTCTTCAGGGAGGAAGTTTATTCAATCTTAAAACTTTTGGAAAGAACAGTTCTTAAAATTTTTTTTTTCTATACATGTATATATAGTACACCTGCAATGTAATTATTCTTTTTTTTTCCTCTATACATGTATATATTTCTGACACGCAAAAAAGAAAAAAACCCCAAAATTTTGGGGGGGGAAAAAATTTTCTTAAAAATAAAGAATTTTGTATTTTAAAATTATGGATATCTTCAATTTGGTAAATATTGGTAATTTAACGGTTTAAGATTTTCTAAAACCGGGAAAATCAAGTTTGAGTCTGCTTTAGAAAAAAAAAATGGCATGTTTAACAAAACATTTGGCAAAAATTTAAAGGCTTTAAGGGTTTATACTGTTCATCTTAAGTAAAGCAGCAACATTTCAAAAAATAAAAAACTCCTTTCGTTTCCCGTTACGATGCTAAGGCTTCTCGAAAAGGGGTTAAAAGCATTTCCATTGCCCAACCCAAAATCTCAACGTAAAGGTGATGAAAGTTATTATGCAAAAATACACTGCATTACGCATCAACGGGGTCTTATGTATCATATATGCATAAATGATAATCCTTGGACCGGAAATTTAAGGGTTACTACAATGCACTAAGTTAGAGAAAATTCGACCTAATCATCTTCTAAAAAACAGGCATTTAAAAATGTCAAAGAATAACTCCTTCGCTCAGATCTCGATATTGATTAACCTATTGTATCGTAAAAATTAAGCTGTAATTGTTTTTTAGGACAGTCTTGCACGTTGTAATTGAATGACTGGGAGGGGGGTGTTTTAACAGTCATATGTTACTTAGTAAAGTTAAAAGATAAACATTTAACATTTTTATCAAATCCCTGATGTTCTGAAAAGTAAGGTTAGCCTTACTGTATTCTTTTTTAAAATCATTCGATAAAAAATTCAAACATTTGTAGATTACTGCTTGTTGCGTTTCTTGTGCGTGTCAGTATATAGTATACCTAATTCATTTTCAACAGAAACTGTAGGTATACTTTTGCTTCAACATAAATTTTGTCTTAAAGCATTCAAAATTTTTTGTGATACTGATGATTGACAAGCGTGTATTTCTTGGTCATGAACAGTCCATGTGTAAGCTGGCGATTTACACTTGGTTAATAAATATAAAGAATTGTTACCTAAAGATCTCATCTCTGCAATATAACTTAAAATTTCAGTAATTTAAATAAAGAGTATGATATCTATTAAACAAGTTATTTATAATTGATACCGATCTAGTTTTCTACAAAGTGAATGATTAAAAACTTTAGGATTTTTAACCTTTTAACTGGGGAATCTAGGATGGGGGAATGGAATTCGTTTTCCTCATAAAATTCTTATATTTTCCTCATAATTTTACGCAGTAGCCTAATTATGATTTAGAAGATGATTGTTGGTGTAAATGTCCTGTAGAAATAGAATATAATTTCAGGATTTTCATTTTCATCCGGAAAGAGGTAAATAGATGATTTTTGCTTTCCTTTAGATGTATCAAAATGGACTCTTCTCACAATTTAAACATACACAATACACAAATCATATTTTTAATGATGAATTTTAGGTTGCCAAGAATATACAATAATTATTACTTTTTTGAAACTTTCATTTTTTAGAACACGGGAAAAAACAAAAAAAATCTAAAACTTTTTCTCTACCAAAACAATAGTTTTCAGAATGTCTCTCACATTTTAACATATTTAAAACCAAACGAAACTTTGAAAAAAAAACAAGGTATAATACTGATGAAATACGCCTCAAACAGTCTAATAATTTTACATATGGAAAGTACTCGGCATATGCTGTGGTTTCATCAATATTCGTTGAGCACCAATTTTCGAAGATTTCGATGTTAAACAGATCCACCAAATTTTAATATTCATTGAATTAAGATATATGTTATTCTTTAGTCTAGGCAATGCTTTTGCCCATGAACTTACATATCCTTGAAAACGTCTGTTTTACAAAATCTACGAAAATTGATGCCAACGAAAACTAATGAAACCACAGTATCTATTACATACATGGTAATGTCCCACCTGTACATTTACGCGCTACGAAATTCTCCTCCTCAACATACATTTTAAAGGCAAGCTTACATATCTGAAATTTATATACATACGAAACATCTAGATCTGATTTAAGTTCATGCAATATACAGGTGTATAAATTTGTTATGAGGCAATTGCAAATAAAATGAGAAATATTTGATGGAAATCTGTTTAAAAAAAAATCAGAACATAACAAAGGTTTAGAGCTCTAAATCTGTCTTGTATCTCTAATTTTTGATGATCATTAGAATATATATATTTGTAAAAATGGGGAGAGAATGTAAATGTTTTGTTGCAACTGTCCATGTGCCTTGAACATACCCATGATATGAAGACGTGATTTTTATGCCTCCGTAAACAAAGTTTCATGGGTATATAGTTTTTTGTCGTTTCCGTCCGACTTTTGATTCAGTAGAACTATGCCTTACATATTTCACATCTGATTTTCTTGTGACAAGACCTTTCTTTGGGTAACACCAAATCTGATCTTTTGCCCTTGATATTGGAGTTTTGACTCAATTTTACAAAAAATATCCCAACTTTTTACTTCGGTCATATCTTTTGAACAGTTGATACCAGGACTTTTATTTTCCATAATGTATTTGTTGTGGCAAGACCTTTTATAGAGTACCAACAACTTTGATCTTTTGACCATGACCTTAAAGATTTCCATACTTATGAAAAAAAACTTTAACCTAAACCTTGGCCATAACTTTTGATTGTTAAGGGCAAGAGATTTCATACTTCAGATATATAAGTTTTGTGAACAGACCTTTTATTGGATACCAAGAATTTTAATACTACGTACATAATTCAAATTATGGAGCATCAATAAACATACATGTTATTATTTTTCATTTCTACATAAACAACTCCAGAAATAGGAGCATAAAAACCACTGTGGCTAAACAAGAGATTTATTGGATAAGAGTTCAATTAAATTTATGTTTCATCACTTTACAAGTTAATATCTGGAAATATCCAATTACATTATTTCCAAATTTCGAAAATAGCTTTAGAACAATGATTATCTCTTACAGTTCTATAGTCCCTAAAACGTTCTACTTTCCAACCTGAAGGGTGAAAGAACGGTGAACGAATGCAGAGGGAACGGTTAATGAACATGTGGAACGCTGAACGCAACTTGGTGAACGATGTGTAACGGTGAGTGAACGCAGAACACAACGGAGCGCAAACTGAACGGTGAACGCAAGATTAACAATTTCTTAGGAATGCCTCCGATCTTTTCCTTGCGTTGAAATTATTCTATGATTCAACAATTCTAATTTCAGGTGCTAAGTTTTTTTAAACAATAGATAAATAAATAATAAAAACATTTTTTTTAATACATATGTTTTAAGTCGATATTTTAATAACATGTTTTTAATTGCCTAAAACTGGTATTTTTCCAACGCTTGTAGTATAAATATAAAATAAAACTACACGTACATATATAGTAAATATGCTTATTCTTTTAACTAATAAAATAATGTGGACTGTAGCAGAAAAAACACTACTTATAGAATGAATTAATTACATCTACCCGGTTGGAACAACCATACATGTACTTCCGTGCCAAGGCGATTCTGAGTAAAATAACGGATTTATTTTTTTTCAAATGTCTGTTGACGTTTTGCATAAATTCGCCGTTTTTTAAAATTCTAATGCAAAATATTAAAACTTTATGTGTCATTTTATTTTTTATGATGATTATTTTAGCTAACTTCTAGGTGGCTAAAAATTCGCTCTTGTGTACAACTTGACCTATGACTTTTACAAGAGAAATATTTCATAAATTATTGAAAAAAACTGAAATAAAAAAAATTTTATATTGAAAACTATATTGCAAATATATAGAAAAGATAATATGAGTAGATTTTTTCATCAACGTACTTTTTTTTTTTGAAAAATTTGAAATTTCCCCTAGAATCACGCATGTGAGGAGGACATTTTAAACCCTGTCAAAATAAAAGACTAATATACGGCGATGATACCTTATATACAGAATATTTTTATTTACTACTGTTTAGGAAGGTTAGAATTTACATACAAAAGTTTTAAATGCACATTATGTCTCAAAAAAAAGAAAAAAATAATTTTATTTCTCCTCATATTTTGAACATAACGTCTGTCAGTCTCAATACTACGATGACCGATATGAGCCGTCAAAATACAAGTAAGAGTAGCTCTATTATGTGCGTAGAATCAATGGCAAAACACAAGAAGTAGTAATAGTAATTTGTACATGTACAAATCTTGAGACAAAATACACTCGAGACTACTTAACATTCCTTAGATTTACTGGGAAGATTAACTGTAAATTAGAAGGAACAAAAAAAAAACATGTGTATCTGATTTTTCTTCTATTTTGTTAAATAAATGTTGTTACCTTCTTTAATTGTCACAAAATGCAGCGAGTTTTTTTTTTTTTATTTTGCTTTAAATCAAATATTTTGCAAATTTCTTAAAAAAAATTTGGGGGGTTTTTTATTTTAAATTTCACGACAACAAAATTTAACCCTTTATTTATAACCCCGGACGCTGGTTAAAAATTTCCAAAACAAGGGGTTTTATCTTAATTTTTTTTGCCCCGATGAGAATTGCTTTTGATGATTTAAATTTTATATTAAATTTTCCCCAATTTTTGGCTGTGTTGGCTATGAAAGTTGTAGTGTTTTGTTTTATTTTTTTAAAAACTAAAATGTAACTTTTATTTTAAACCCCCCCCTAAAAAAAAATCCTTTTTCTTGGAAATCCCGCAAATTATTTAATTTTTGGCTTCAGTAGTTTTGAAATGTGTTTATTTTTTTATTTGAACGGGGGGCATTTTAAAAGAAAAAGGAAGTAAAACAAAGATGATATTTACCACAACCTTAGATCTTTCCATATGTGTGTGTCAATCTTTGTTGAGAGTTTGTATGGGGGGGGGGGTTAGAGGGACACAAACCTAGAACCTCCTTTCAAAAATGGTTGGATCCTCCCCTGTTTCATCACTTTACTTGCCCTCATTCCATATGCCAATGCTTTTAATGTTATTTAACAGCAACACTGATTTTACTTTTACATACATGTATTTTGTAGCATCTAATCTTTTGGGTTTTTCCATCATTTAATTAAGGCATATTTTATGAGAGTCGTTATTCAGATTTCATAGTAAATGAGCTGTATTTTATTTTAAACATTATGTATTTCCTCATTCTATTTTTTTCGTCGTTCCGAAAAAAAAAATATGGAACATGATGGAAACGACAGAGCATAATATTAAAAATAAACACATTTCTTGCACATTCATCAAGCAACAGATTTTCATCGGGCTGGAAAAGAACTAATAAAAATGCAGCTTCATTGTTTCTTAAATCTTTTAATAGTATTTTGGGTCCTACGAATGAAGATTAATAATTTTGTTGTCGTGAAAGTTAAAATTAAAAAAACCATGCAGAGACTACAATTAAAAGGAACACAGAGGGATCAAGGGAAAATAAAAACAATCTTGCTGAATTATTTTAATCAACTGAAGTAAGGTGACACCATTTATTAAACAACTAAAAAAAGGGGAGAAAATAAGGAAAAAATCAGAAACACATGTTTTTGATTTGTCCCTTTTAAGTTTACAGATAATCTTCCCAAAAAATCTAAGAATGTTAAGTAGTCTCGAGTGTATTTTGTCTAAGATTTGTACATGTACAAATTACTATTACTACTTATTGTGTTTGGCCATTGATTTATGTACATGATAGAGCTACTCTTACTTGTATTTTGACGGCTCATATCGGCCATCGTACAATACACATGGTAAATTGCTAAAAAATGGGACATTGCTTATGCAAACTCTCTTAATTTTCTTGTCTACTTGTAGAAAGTTTACTTTTTTATCAATTAAGTGGTCACAGATTCAACAGAAAAGCGAATGTGCCGAGAAATTAACAAATCTGTGAGATGCTTCCTGTGTCTGTCATGACAAGTGGACGTTACGTGCAATTTAAAAATTGAGCTCGGAGACGCTTCTTCTCATGCATTTGACTTAAGGTCATGAATATTTAAAATTTCTCCAGTGTTCTATACAAATGTGTTTATATTTCCATCAGAAGAGCTACCGAGAGATTCCGAGAAGCCACAAAGCTTGTCTGTCCAAGTGTTACGTTACAAAAAGTATGTTAAGTTCAGAAAACTATAAGTCGTTTTATTGATTTTATACACATATCATCAAATATTGTCAACTAGTAGGTTTAGTTTGTACGTTTTGTTTAGATTATGAACTTGCACGCTCTTCATGTAATAGATGAACACTTCAAATTTGAAATTTCTTACATAATTTACCGATTGACAGACATTGCCCGAATATTATCGTAACGATGACGGACAAACCGAATGTCTGTCCATGTTACATAAATCAAACAGATGCATTCAGATTTAAATATTCATTGAATTTAAACTAAAAAGATATTTAATTCAGACATTTTATTGTATTATAAGGCAGAATTTGTTTTATACTCAACAATCATTTTATAGTTATTTTTTTTGC
>NW_026928543.1:0-34747 GCF_032062105.1 Saccostrea cuccullata
GTTAATGAAGGTATTTAAAATTTAACAAATAGAAAATATGCTATATTTACAGGTTGGTAAATGAAAACTTCAGGAATTGTGTTCAAACAATTTCAATTCAATGGACGCCATTTAGAACCTGTTGTAAAATGACGTATATTTTTCTAAAAAAAAATATTGATGATTAATAAGGAAATTGTGGCTACTGTATACTTCACAAAAAAATTTATAATAATTTTATTATATATTTTAAATTTCATTATTGTAACTTGAGGCATTAAACTTTTATAATGGTTTGAAAGTGTAACATATGTTTTGGGACACCCTGTATATATTTAAAACTAAAGTGCACATGGATGCTTAGCATTGAAAAATCTTGCAATGTCCTTATTATAATATTAATATAAGAGCTTCTATTAAGTGAAGACATATTTGTCAGAAGACTTCTGTGTTAATTAAGATAACAGTAAAAATGTCTAATCCCACTCATGTGAAATTCTGTGAATTAGGGCTTCTAATGTCATTTCAATTTTAGTTTTCTCCACATTATTTACATTGTTCAATTTGGTATAATTTGGCTTTGTTTTCCCTCAGTACATATCAGATCAAACAGGTTTCACTGTGTAAGATTTTAAAAAAGTAAACTGTACATGATAATATCAGTATTCATCAGAATTAAAGCAAATGTAGAGAATAATGTATTTTCAATTACTTATACTTTTAATTTGCAAGATTATAAACTTTGGTGGTTAATATCATAAAAAGTTACAGTTAGTTTTCATCGTCAGTTTTCAGATAGAATAGAAAATCTGCATATTGAAAAAGAAGAATGGAAAGTAAATGTTACTCACAACTCATCAATTATAAAATTAAGGTTAAATGCATGACATCAAGATTGTCAAACATGCATATTATAACTTTAAAAGCACTCTCAGTTAATGACGGATTACCAAGGAATCACTTTATGGAAACAGTACTCTTATCTCAGCACATTAATGCTTGATGGTAATTTAACTTAGGCCATACAAAGTTTGCAGTGGAATTCCACATCATCCTTTTCATAATATTCCCAGTCAGATATTTCTGCACAATTTTCACAATACCAGCCATCACATAAATCACATTGAATCCACTTATATTTGTTAGAATCCAATGTAGAGCAAATACTGCATGAATCTCGATCGATCTCCTTTTTTGATTTACTTTTACCTTTACCTTTACGTTTGCCTTTCCTTTTCCGCTTTGATGGTCGAGCTTGTACAACTTTGGATGTCTTGATTGTAGGTACACTGACATTTGTAGATGGCAAGTTCTGCATTCCGGAGGGTCCTGGTTGAGAATCATCAAAAGAGTCCGACACGGGTGGAGAACTGTCAACAGTATCTTCAAATCCTATTTCAGTGTCCTGTTTGGGCCCTAATGCATCCGGAAAAGGCATACAAGGTGTTGAAAGAATTTTTTTGGACAACTGTGATGCTAAATCAGTCTTTCTCATTTTCTTTGCAACATTAAGTCCATAAGCTGAGCTAAGAGTACACAAGTTATCTTTGGTAAATTTTCTATCCTCCAGTGCATTAGGATTTTTTTATCAAATTCAGCTTCAAAGCAATGTGTGAGGCTTCTTTATTATCAGACTTGTCATTTAAAATATCTTTCAATACTATGCTTGTGGATCTAATGGCTTTCTCTGTCTTCTCCCCATGACTTTTTTTCTGTGTGCACTAAATTTCTTCCTCTTGGGCTCCAGTTTAAAATCCCTTGTAAACTGGGCAGATGTGACATTTAAGAATCTTTTTATGATGTCTTCCTTAAGTTCATTCAAAACTTCATGGAAAGAATCAGGTTGTCCGAGGAACATTTTTTGCCAAGATTCTGTAATTTGAGGATCACTTCTGATTAAGGTGTACAAGTGCTGAAATAAGTTTTCTCCATGCGCAGATAAATTAGCTGTAGTAATTTCATTTTTACAGCATTTTTCCAGTGTTAGAAAGAAATAAATGCACTCATCAGACACATTTGTGAGGCCACCTGAAGCATTTTGTCTTCTCAAGGTCTCATTTAGAGTCTCTGGGCATTTTGATGTTTCAACTAGCTGAAAATACTCTGCCTCCATAACTTCTATGAGTTGTAGTTTTTTTCGTAATCTAAAATACTCCTCCTGTCTTTTAACATTATACATGCAGGAAGAAAGAGTCTTTTTTAAATTATATTTTGCTTTTGCAATACAATATCCACATATATATCTAAGTTTACCCTGACCTGCTTCAGATCACATGTGTGTCCTGGGTTTTGGAAGTGCTAGCATTTCTATTTAAGGCAATGTCCTTTTGCTTTGAAATAAGAAGTCGTTGAAATTCAAAGACACATGCAGTTAAGAAAGAGAAATGACTGTCCACTAACTGTATAGTGTATGTCTGTAATAATTGTTTACAACCTTCAAGATATTGTTCATTTTGCAGATTTTGGTTTACTCCAGCACAGAAAATCTGTCAAATTTCTTTGTTGAAGGGGTGGTGAGGAGATAGACTTAGAACAATGTCCATCAAGAAAGGAGAAAATCTGTAGCATCCACAAGCAGATTTCTTTTCTATCTGTGTTTATTTTGTCCATTAATTTTGAAATAGCATCCTCAGCTGGAGTCCCCACAAATGATAGAAAGGAGGTTTGAAGGATGTCATCCACATTACATGGCATTTCTTCTGGAAAATTTTCATCTTCATGTAATAAATCTTCTATATCAGACTCTGATATGTTGAAATTTTGGAGTAACTGGTTTTCATCATCAGTTTCAGATGGATCCTCATCCAAATCTTCACTGAAATCATTCACAACATCATCATTTAAAACTACTTCTTGACAACATGATTTATCTTCCTTGGCAGATGATGAAACTGAATCATAAAAGTCATAGATCTGTTTTGAATGTTTTCTAACAAGTGATGGATGAAAGTTGATCACCTGTAGTCTCTCCTTTGATTTTACTCTACCGACGCAACCCCTATTTGACCTGGAATGCTGGCTTTTGAACAGTTAACAACGACCGAATGCAAGGTCATGCCCTGTGATTTGTGAAAAGTCATAGCATAACAGGGTTTCAGTGGAAATTGCAACCTTTCTGCAAGCAACTGATTTGTAATGGGATCATATACTGTAAAATTATATTGGTGAATTGTGCACACTTTTTCATTCATTTGTACAATAATGGTGTCTTTGTTTAATTTTAAAACTTTTCCAATCATTCCATTCACAAGGTTGTCACCAATGTTCTTTAAAAGAATGACTTGGCAATTTTCTTTCAATGCTAGTCTTTCTTGAACAATCATTTTATTTAGATAGTGTTTGTCACCATTATCCCTGGAGTTGTATATGGTAAATTCTCCATTCATTTTTGCTAAAACTTCAAAATTGTGCAGGTCAGCATAAAAGTTTCGAGCATATAGATAAACCGGATTTGGGGTTAAAGGTAGAGGTCTCTTTCAAGTAATATTTCCGATTCCTTTGTTAAATTCCCCCTTTCAAGTTCATTAACAGCTTTTATTAAGTCTTGTTCATTTTGGCGAATGACCTCAGTCAACACAACTTTATGGGGAAATGTTTTAATGAAAAGTTCACTCTCTAAACAACTTTTCCCAGAATCACCATATAACAGATTGGGAACAGGCGATAGCTGAAAAAAGTCACCAGAACCCACCATTTGAATACCTCCAAAAACACAATCATTATTTCGCACATTTCTACAAATGTATTCAACTTTCTCAAAAAAAATTTTGCTAATCATTGATAATTCGTCAATAATCAAACAGTCACATTCTTTAATATTGTTAAGAGTTTTCAGGTATTTTTCGTCATGTAATATTAACTGAAGTGTTTTTTGATGACTATAGCGCCCATCTAATATTCCCGACCACGAGTGTAGGGTCTGTGCATTTGTATACAGCGTACACGCAATGCCGGTGCTGCAAGTTAAAAATACTTTTTTCCCACTGGATTCTAGTGTATTTAATATTTCATTAACTAAATATGTCTTGCCTGTGCCGCCTTGGCCACTAATAATAGCACTATGGCCATTTGCAATAAGATCAAACGCGTTTCGCTGTTCGGCATTCATTTTTACGGTCAAAGTTTTTTTCCCGGACTTTTTTCTTTCTATTGATATCGTGCTTTATCATATCTAAATGATACGCAGAGGAAAAATCCCGAGGACGACTGAAGATCGACAAGAACCAATCAGATAACACGACACAGAATCTACGTCAAAACTTCCTTTAACGCTGACAATGGAAGAAGGAACACTCGGTCTGCTAAAAGAACGGCTGATTGCGACTTATTAGATGTATGAAAATGGGTTTTGGTGAAAGGCACAAGTAAATCTACATTAGCCTGATGAGATGTTGACTGAAATTCCGTAGGTATTGCCGTTTGTACTCCGAAAATCAGTCTCGAAGTAGGGACCCCCCCGTTTGTTTACAACTTTTGTTACTTACCTTGTGTATTTTTATTATACCGAATAGAACCTTTCTTTAAACGTGAGAAAAAGTACAATCTGCTTGCATATAACGACATATAGATGTGTTTGACGGGGAAAATTTATATTTTCGAGGTATTATACAATCTTACATTTTTTTATTTAAAAAAAGGGGGGTTATATCCATACTTCCGGTGCCTGTGGTGTGTTACGGACTGATACAGTGAGACGACGACATGAACAGTCTTGAACGTTTTTCAGAAACATTATTATATAGTCGGGATTTGAATACATAAGACATTGAAGGCTACATGACGACACCATTCTCATTTGCCATCTTCCATTGTTGAAAATTTAAAAAAATCTCCAGATTACTGTTTGTAACCTCCGTGTTTTCCTTTCCGAGTTTCGCTATGTGTAAGACGTCCAAATGTTAAAAAAATAATCCTGAAATAGGGTTGGAAAATTGTTTTTCTGCTCAGATACGTTGCTCCCTGCAGTCGTTGCAACAATTGTTTACAACGTTGTTTGATATTTTGATTATGACGTCACAATGCTGCACGTGCAATGACCCTCCGATGAATACGGCCTAAAATCCGGTGAATATGTAGTGTCATGAACTGTTTGCGTTTGTATAGATTATATAGGGACTATAAATAGACTATATAATAATAATAATTATTGTTAAAATGTAACATACCTCGTTGTCTGTGATTTCTCTTAGACTATATAATAATAATAATTTAGAACACCAAAGCAGAATAAAATGAAAAAATTACACACGTTTTTTAATAGTGTAGCGTTTCCGAGCGGTCTAAGTTATTTCCTTCTATTGCAAAAAAATCCAGTGGCAATATAATAATCCTTTGGTATAAAATCAGAGGATTTTCCTCGTAATAAAACTCAATAACTGGTTTAAAATGTTTATTAAATCCAAAGTAAAATAGAATATAATACAAAGAAATTAAAACAAAATAAATCCAAAATATTAATGAATGAAAGGCACTATAAAATCACTCATATTTAAATACGGAATCCTTAGACTCCTATATCTAAATACGGAATCCTTAGACTTTTTGTCACATTAAGTCGACGAATTTGGCACGAAGAAAACTTCTGTAAATTCAGGAGCTGAACGTGAATTAATGAGGCAAGAAAAATGATCGAGAGTCTTCACAAAAGCGTAGATGACCTTCTAAGACGTTCACGGGAGGGGTTACAGGAGAAAGTGTCCGAATTACAGTGGCAGTCAATGAAAAATAACCTGGTTTTGAAACACGTGAAGAAGATACAGAAGCCAAGCTCAGAGATTTTCTCCGCATCGAGTTGAATATCAGCCACCACATCGAATTCAGAAGTGTACATCGCTTCGGAAAATACCGTAATGATGCCCAAGATCGTACCATAGTAAAGGACAGGGGATATATGCTGAAGAACAAGCTCTACGGCAACTACCAGCTGATATGAGCGAGCGAAGGAGACATCTACTTCCGGTTATGCACCGTCTTCGTGCTGCAGGTAAGCGCGTGAAACTCGTTAGAGACAAACTTATTGTAGACGGCAAGCCTTATATCCCAGACGAGACTGAGAAACACCCAAAGGAGATGGAATTCAGAACTGACGAGCAACCACCTGACCCAACTGCTAGTGGCAACGCGGGACGCGTGAGAGTGACTGCAGTGAAAGGAGAAGTCTCAATAAGCCATTATCTGTGGTCCCCGGTTACTCGTCAAATTTTAAACTTTCATTCAAAAACTTAAAAAGTGAATTACATTGTTCTCTTATGTCTGTAGTATATGCTCCAACGTTTAAATATTGTAAATAATTGCAAAAAAGAACACGCAAAGCTGTGTTTTGAAGGTGGGGTCCTTTGATTTTCATGAATATCAAAAGAAATTTGTGACAGGTACCCACTTCAGAGCTTTCATAAACATCGAGCGCAGATTTGTTCAAAGTCGACATCAAAATATAATGTGTATATTATATTTATACAGATTGTGTGAAAATATCTTTGTTGAACAACATTACGCTCTATGTCTTCTACTTAAAAGTAGCATGATTTTGAATCTGTTCGGTGAGTACATTTACATAGGATTAACCTCTTGTTGACCTGCTAAGAATAGATAATATGTCACGTGATTTCATTCCGCCATAGGTGAATACCTTTGGAAATCGTGTTTTCTATAGGAAGCGACACATATGTAGCTCGTATTTGAAAAGTGCAGACACCAGCTTTCATTTTTTAAAATAAAAAAAAGGCTCTCTAAAGACTTCGATGAATATCACTTATGTTAAACTTTGACGATTTTCCGGGACATTTTTTAATTCTCATGCACGTAATCGCAATATTCCTGTTCATTGCAAAAATTAAAGCACACGCGTAGATGTATATAAAATATAAATACACATTTAATCAATTTCTTGCGAAAAAGAAACAAAATATTATAAGCAGAAAATACCCAAGACGTAATAATTTCTCACATTTAATCACTGTCTAAACAAATGCACTTGCATACTGACCACTTCAATATTCAAAGCAACTTTATACTTTTGTCACGTTTTTGGATGCTAGGTGCATGCATATAAAAGTTTATATTAACTCGGAAAAACTTCCCGTAAATAGGAATATTCATTGCAGAATTTACAGCGAAGTTAAGAAATATATATACATGTCAGGCAGGGAGTATCTAGGGGAGAGGTGATTCATTATTTTTAGAGATAAATCTTGAGTTCTTCAACCCAACCCCACCCCAAAAAACTTTCATAAGCCTTTATGCTGCTACAATATGAATAAACACACATTAATGTTAAAGTTTAATTTTTCAAATAAAAAATGAGTATTATTTTACACTCCCAATTCTACATTATCGTTTTCAAGTTTGGAGAAGGATTTCCTCGGTTTTTTTCTTTTGCTTTATCAAATTCATGTTTCTTGTTTTCTTTTTTCTCAGCCTCCCTTCTGAATGGGAGTGTATGTCTGTGTGTATTTACCGTTAATTATTATGCAATCGCTTGTGCTTTTCAAACAATCATATAAAAGAAAATTATTGTAGTGAGTAATATATCTTGACATTTTATTCAACAATGATAGATTTAAAAAAATTATTGTGATTAGGGGGATTTTCAAAACCCCGACAAATATACCACAGAAACTAAAAGAAATACTCCTACCCACCCCAAGTTAAGAAGAATACGAATGATGCAAAATAAAATTGAAACGTATTAAAGATTAATATTACCATCGTATATTGTTTATTATTTCTAAACTCACGCTACAATTCATCGGTTTCTTCCTTTATATATAATACCTAATATAAATGTCTCCGCCCATTTGTATGTAATGGAGGAACCGTAATCTGTTTTCAAAAGAAAATGTTCCGGGATTTGTGTGTTGGGTGGGTCTGGAAATCGGCTTGTATTTCTTGATATTTGCAAGATATAAATAATGATTGTACAAAATGTTAATTAGAAATACTTTTCATATACACAATGAAATTAAAAATAATACCGTTTCCTCATGTATATTATGTAAAATAAGGGCGAAAAAAGGGACCACGCTACTATACTTAAGTGGAAAATCCTTTCAGTACTATCTTGGAATATACCCGGTAGCAAGATCTCTATCCGAAACTGTCTCATTTTGAATTTGTTTCAATCATTACTAGTTACGACGTTATCTGTCTTTGTGAATGCTGGATTAATCCAGACGATGAATTTCATTTGGCAGGTTACGAACATTTCATTGTTCCCAGAAAAATAAAAGGTCGAGGAATTGTAATTTTTTATAGAAGTTTTTTATGTTCAAGGATAAAATTAGTTAAAAACTTGTTGGATAGTGTAATTTGCTTAAAAGTCGAACGTGAAACCCCAATATTTTTATTCCTAAAATAGTTCTTTTTATGAATAGGTTGATGTTATTTTTTTCAATTACTAGAGGAATTGTATAGTGAATTTAAAAATGAAGGTCAGGTATATATTTTTGGAGACTTTAATGCTAGAACAGCGGAGCATGATGACTATATTGAACACGATAAACTTCTACGAGACGGTGCTTATTTAGATTTTTTAAAAGATAATTACGTCGAAGATAATGTTCCGATAAAGCGTAATAATATTGATAAATGTGTAAATGGTTTGGGAAGACAACTTTTAGATTTTTGTACATGTAAATCTACTGGCTTTCGAATAGTTAACGTCTGAATAAATGGTGATGAAGTAGATAATTTGACTTTTTATAGCAAAAGAGGTTTTAGTTTGATAGATTATGTATTGGTTGAAAGTACTCAATTACCCAGTATAAGTAAGTTCAAATCAGGTAATTTTACAGTTTTTTCATACCTTTCACCTGTTTCCTTTAGTGTTTTATTGAGATATTCGACCATTCAGAATAAAGAGCACGTTGTAAACAATTGTCACGGTAGAGTGAATGCGAGGTCAGTTAGGTGGAAGGACGAAAATTCTTGCCTTGTTAAAGATTGTTAGAACAATAAAATACAATAGCTTCAAAGTATTGTAGATGTAGAGTTTACTTCTATTGAGAATGTTAATTCTTGTGTTGATAGCTTCTGTGAATTATTAAATACTTGCGTACTCCCTTTCTGTGATGTTCGTGAATCTAACCCACAGCAAGGCATTCATACAAAAAAAAAATATCTAAAGATAATGAGGATAAACCATGGTTTAACGATAAGTGTAAACATCTTTATAATGAGTACAAACAAAAACTAAATGTGTTTCATGCAAACAAACTTACAAAAAAAATTGAAAATAAACTTAAACGACAGTACAAACGCCAAGAGGGCGATATACTAACTTTTTTGAAGAAACAGAACCCAAAACAATTCTTTAAACTTTTTAAAACAAAAAAGACAAACCATGTTGATTGTAATTTAAAGAAAGTGGGCGCTTAAGATAGCGATTCGGCAGGAATCAGATAATATAGGGAGAGAGAAAAAATATTTTTAAATAATATTTTTTTTCCAAATCTAGACATTGATTATGTTCTAAGTAAATGTTAAACGGGCAAATATATCCTTATATTTACTTGGTTTTATAAGAATAAGCATATTAATATGGTCATACGGCTGATTTGGTCCAAGAATCGGCCTTTTTCGAGCCATTTTTTAATATTGTTGTTGTTTCTGGGTCTTCTCTCCACAAATTTGAAATGCGTTATGAATGTATTTTTCGTCGTATAATTTACTACATATTTTGAAAAAATGGAGAGACGACCCAGAGATAACAAAAAATACACTTTTTCAAAATATTTTTTAACTTGAAAATAGACTACGTTCAAGCGTATATGACTGTCGCTTTAAATGATGATTACAGATGGAGATATACTGTGTCTCGGATAGCTACATTGGTTTGCCTCTGGACTTGTAACCTATATATGAAAAGTTTTTGGTTCGAATACGAGCAGATTAAAATTCATTTTTCTATGTTTTAATATTAAATACATTTGATTAAGACATATAAAAATTCTAAATGGATTTCATATGTTTTTGTTGTTTTTTTAAAGAAAAAAATTGGACTATTTACATTATATAACGCGTTGACACGTGAACATAAACATGGTGTCACCCGAGAAGTACGGGTGTTCCGTTTGTAAAAGACAACTAAAAAGCAAAAGAAAACGGAAAGTCAGTGTTAACGTTGCCAAAGTTCTTCATGCAAGAGGTATTGTAGATGTAAGTACAATATGCAACACCTGCAGGACATCGCTGAAGCAGAATTATCTGAATTTATCACGAGCACCTTTACATGTACAGGAGCGCCCAAAAAAGAGCAGCACAGTTACCAGTATTGACTTGCCCTTAGTTTCTGGGGGGAATTGCAATAAAAGCTGTATTATTTGTAAGAAGAAAGGTGTACTAAAATGTATGCCGAGAGAGGCAAGAATGGACATATTTATTAACTTTGGTATTCTTGTTCCACTTGGCGCTAGATGCTGTCCTCTGCATTTAACAAGCAATCACATAAAATCCTCAACATGTATCCACACATCCATGTTTAGAAAAAAATCTACTGTTTTGAATTCTGGTGAAATTGTGAAATTGTTCGATGATCTTAGGAAAGTTGCATCTTCTTCTCAGAGTCGTCGATTGTCTTTTGATGACCATACACTGTCAGATGAAGATTACAGATCACTGTTAGGGATATCAAGAGATCAATTCAATGATCTTTATCTTCATGACACTTCTATGCGTAATTCTAGGGAAAGATCAATTAGAAACACAATCGGCATTTTCCTATTTAAAATGAAATGTGGCCTTTCCAATGCCGTAATTGCAACACTCTGTGGGTTTAGCAGTCGTCAAAAAGCTAGGCTGGAATAATTTAGCAAACTCAAAGAGCACTCGTAACAGACTTTGTTCCTTCTAACTTAGGCTTTAAACATATATCAAGCCAATCTATAGTGGATAATCACACCACCGACATCGCGAAACAATTATTTAGTGACCCACTATCGAACAGTTATCCTTGTTATGGATGGGACTTATGTGTTCATACAAAAAAGTTCAGCATATCGGTTTCAAAGACTCACATTCTTTGCACAAAAACAGACCCTTAGTAAAACTGTTTGTCATAACCTCCACCGACGGTTACATAGTTGACGTTATGGGCCCATATCTTTCAAACGGTAAAAACAATGATGCATCAATCATTAAACACATAGCAACATCAAATTCCAATAGTATAATAAATTTCCTTAGAGACGATGATGTTCTAATAGTGGATCGCGGCTTCAGAGATGCAATTTCCTTTTTAAATGAGTTAGGTTTCAAGACGCATATGCCTGCATCTATTGAAAAATCTCTGAAACAGCATAGCACCAGTGAAGCAAATATGTCCCGTTTCGTCACCAAAGTGCGTTGGGTTGTTGAGGCTGCAAACGGCCGTATTAAAAAATGGAGATTTTTAGACAATGTAGTTTGCAACAACCAAATACCCCACATTAAAGATTACATTCGCATTATATGTGCAATTATCAACAAATACAGGTCTCCTTTAAAAACAAATAATCCAGAGGATGATGATATTGCTCGACAAATGAAATCCGCTGGAATGCCAAATGCAGTCCAGGAACGAATTCGTAAAAACCCAAAACTTAAGTTCCGAGAAAAATCCAATAACTGGATTAGCATCGAGGCTAAAAATGCCCTGCTGCATTTCCCGTCCTTAACTGAGGAACAATTGCGTAAGTTGACATTCGGAGTGTATCAACTCAAACAGGCTAGGAAATACTCAGATGAGCACCTAGGAGATGGGGACTACAAAATTGATCTTTCCTGTGTAGAACCAGATCTATTACATGCACGGATACAGTCCAAACACACTTCTAAAAGCTCTATAATATATGGGAAGAATATTCCCAGGACCATGTCACAGGCTGGTACTGTGAATGCAAGGGAGGCTCTGGAACTGTTGGATGTTGTGCCCACATTTCCTCAGTTATCTGGTATGTTGCATTTGCTAGACATAATAACTAAAAGGCAACACCAGATGTTTACACACCCTCACTCTGTGATGCAGCGGATCTTGTTCTAGAAATTGATTCTAGTGAGGAATCTGAGTAGTAAAGATTGATTAACTTTCTTCATATTTGTGTGAATCATTATCATAAATTAAAATATTAAATATATTTGCAATACCTCAAGAATGCGTTCTTTTACATCGATATTTACATAACAGAGTATTAAATTACTTTAAGACAGTTTGTAGTCTTTAATTACTTATATTAAATTTGTCCTTTAGTGTCCCTTTTGATAAAGAAAATAATGATTAAATATTACCATTATCAAACAGTTTAAGGATATACGATCCTCAGCCAGGAAGGATAACTCTTAAATTTATAATTTAATTCAAAAAATATTAAAATAAGGCTTGAAATTGAAATTTTTTCATGCAACAATTTTCATTTTATGCGTCTACGTATGATTCAATGCTCTTTAAAGTTTTAACAAACGTTACTTAAAAAGTTGACATTTGCACCTCATAAAATGAAGTAAAACTTGCATATTTTTAAAAAATCATTTTTTTAAATTAGCCATAGTTACTAATGTTTATATGCATGATTTCAAATTAGAAGTGATTTACAGTGTTTTCTTTGAAAGGAAACACTTCATACACTATTCATTATGAACCAATGGAAGTAAGAAGGAGAGAGTAAAGTCTAAATAATTGTAAAATTCAAGCAATTTTCTTTAAAGCCTGGATACGTATGTTTTTTATTCCTAAAATGCATTTCTTGATCAATTATCAATTAAAAAATATGCAGTAGGTAGTTCATATCGCATTTCCTGAAAAATTATTAGAGATTTACTAATTTTCCCTATATAAGATGATTGACTTTAAAGATGAATTTTCAAGAAACAAATGTGGGTAAATACATTTTAATTTGAGAATTTATAGACATCTTTGTAAGCATTTTCAATTACTCAATGCCTGATTTTCAGAACCTGAGGATCGGATAACCTTAAATTGTACTCGAGGGTCATTGTAAATATTATTATTTATAAGAAACACTGAACAACTTTTGTTTTAGTCTGTACGTTTTCAGAAGTCGAAGGTCTCATAGACATTTCAACCATATAATGTTTCCTGTCTGTGATTCCTGCAAATTTTCCATCTAAAGCGCCCAAATTCTTTAGAAGATTTCTTCACTCATTTTAAAAATCTCGGTTCCAACGTGGGCGACAACTTGAAAAAAGAATTCTATTCCAGGGTTTTTTTAGGGGTCGTAAAGGGCCTGTATAAGGCCCCATTCCCAATGGTAAAAAGTATGTATTTTTCCCAATTTCATTGTAGAAAATTCCCAAAAGAGAATCGAAACAAACAAATCCATTAAAAAATGTTCAAACGCAGTAACATTTTTATCAAAAGTATTGTTCTAAATAAAAATATAAAAGGCATTCTCCCAAAACTGGTTGACTGAATGCAAAATAAGTCAAAGAAATACTTTGCAAATAAAACAAAAACCCTCTTATTTGAATTTATATAGAAAAAATATTAAATATGATACTTTTCCCAATATCAACCAAATGTCGCTATTTTTCCCAATTTGGAAAGGCCCGGGTTCTTGTTTTTAAGACCTAGAAAAAACCCTGTATTCGGATGCTGTATACGACGAGTCGGATACAGAGATTAGTTACGAAAAATATGCACAGCAATTAAAAAGTGGAGAAGATTGTATTGTTAACGAACTGTTTATGAAATGCCGCGACGAATTGCTCCCTCTGCTACATAAACTCTTTAATGATATTTTTAACTCTGGTTTTTACCCTGAATCATGGTCAAAATGTTTTATTACTCCATTGTTTAAAAAAGGAGATAAGAATGATGTAACAATTATCGTGGTATATCTATTGTAAGCTGTTTTGGTAATTAAATTAATTACAAGTGTTCTAAAAAATAGGATACTAGGATACTGGAATGGGAGCACTCTTATGATATATTGACGGATGCACAATTTGGGTTTTGTAAAGGAATGTCAACAACTGATGCTATTTTTGTTCTGCAATCGCTTATAAATAAGTACCTTTCTACAAAGAAAAGAATATATTGCTGTTTTGTTGACTTTCAAAAAGCATTCGATTCTGTTGATAGGATAAAATGATGGCAAAAATTATTTCATTTAGGCATCCAAGGTAAAATGTTAAAGATAATCAAATCCCTATACAATAATGTTAAAAGTTGTGTTAAATACAATGGTATCCTCAGTGATTACTTCCACAATGATATAGGTTTAATGCAAGGGGAAACATAATCACCAATATTATTTTCATTATATGTAAATGATTTCGAGGTTGGTTTTATATCACATAACTGTCCATATATTGATTTACAGATGTTAAATTCATTCATACTTATGTATGCAGAAGAAATGGTTATTTTTGCTGAATCTCCAGAAGGCTTACAAAAAATGTTAAACACACTGTACAATTATACTGAAGAATGGAGCCTTTCTGTTAATGTAACAGAAACAAAGATTGTTGTCTTTGGAAATGGTTGTAAATTACGCAATAATGAATTCTGGTTCTAATAATGCTGAATTAGAAATTGTAAATGATTTTAAATATCTATAGGTATTTTATTTAACTTTAATGGGAAATTTTTAAAAACGCAGAAGCATGCTGCTGAACAAGGAAGAAAGCTATGTTTGCTATTTCAATTAAAGAAATTAAAGAGGCATGAATTTAATGTAGAAACTCTATGTTCAATTTTTGATACATATGTATGTAGCGTATTACTTTATGGAACTGAGATATAGGGTTTTCATAGATGTTCTTACGTAGAAAAGATACATTTAAATTTCTGTAATAATACTCTAGGTGTGGGGAAGAAAACCTCAAACAGTTTGATTTATTCAGAGCTCGGGCGTTTTCCAATAGCAGTTACAATGAAATTAAGAATTTTCAAATATTGGATCAAGCTGAAAACAACTGAAAATTGTATTCTTAAGTCCTGTTATGAAAGCATGGTATTACATAATGACAAATAGATTTTACAAATTAAAAAAGAATTGTCCCGATCAGGTCTAGGTCAACTTTGGACAGAAGATAATTTAAATGATAGATCTCATCTCATTATAAAACAACGACTGTTAGATGATTCTAGGCAAGCTATATTAGAAAATATATCAAACTATTCAAAATGTAATTTGTATCAACATTTAATTGACAATTTCTGTTTGCAATGGTATTTAACAAAACCTATTGACTAAAAATTACCATTCTTTCCACTTAACCCTAAAAATAACTGAAAATGTGTAGTCGCAGTATGTAATTACCATGTTTAAAGTTTCACAGGCTGCACTACATTTAAAAACACTTAAGGAAACACGATATCGTGAGCTTTAAACTGATTGACAAGCAACTACTTTCCGACATAGGTTCTACCTTACACAAATGAAAATACACCAAAATGGCATGTATGTCTATGTAAAATTGTATCCACGAATACGTAGAGGATAAGGAGTAAAATGTTCATCGTAGGCGCCGGAAGCAAATTGAAAGTATAGAGGGGCTAGTTTAAAGGGGGCTAAACCAACAAAAAATGTAAACAGTAATTTTCAATGCATAGAAAATGTCTATCTTTGAAAAAAAGAGCTACCCCCCTCCCCCTATGCCGACGCTTATGTTCATAAACATCAACACCCTGATCAAGAGTGATATTTAATTGATTAATTCAAAAGTAAAACTGGGGGAGTTCTGAGTACGTTCCCAATAAATATGAGTGATATTTTTTTATTGCGTACTGTGATAACTGTCCTAAACAAAACATTAAACTTTTTAATTAAAATTTATATTTAGACAACAAATTTTAATTGAAAAAATCCAAATTTTTGTAGAGGACAGTACTAAGACGATAGATAGGTAATTTTAAGGATGAGAAAGAAAAGCCAAGACAGTTATTTTCCATAAAAATTGCCTTTTCCTTCAATTAAAACAAGATTTGTTTGTGAAACAACGATGGCAACATAGCGAAGGTTAAGCTTTCTCAAATGCAGATCAAATATGTTGGTACCTAAAGGAAGGCCTTTTTTCACAAGAAATACAGATGTGAAATATAAAACTCAGCGTCACCTCTTCAAGGGTTATGACCATGGTTAACATTTTTAAAGTAGGACAGACTTTGGGTCAAGGTCGAGGTCAAAGGGTAAAGGTTGTTGGATTCTAAAGAAAAGCCTTGTCTCACAGATTACATATGGGAAGTATAAACGTTCAAACGTTATGACCAAGCTAGGTTAAAGTTTGTAAAAAGAAGGTCAAACTCCAAGGACAAAGGTTCTTGATATCCAATGAAAGGTCTTGTCACATGGATTACACATTTGAAATATGAAATTAAAGCCCTAGCCATTACCGTTCACAAGTTATGACCAAGGTTAAAGTTTTTCGTAAGAACAAAAATCTCAAAGGTCAACGTCAAAATTGATGTTGATTTCAAATGAAAGGTCTTACCAATAAGAATTAATATTTTAAATATGAAATTCCTAGTAGCTACCGTTTAAAAATTAGGGTCAAAGTAAAAGTTTGGATGTTTTGTCTAAATGTGGGTAAAAATCAAAGGTCAAGGTCAAAGGGTCAAGGTTCTCGGTATAAAATGGAAGTTCTTATCACAAGAAATACATATATAAAGTATGAAAGCCCTAGTCCAAACCCTTCAAAAATTATGGTCAAGGTTGTATTTTTAGAGTAGGTCAAACTCCAAGGTCAAGGAATCAAGGTTCCTGGTATTCTATGAAGCGTCTTTTCACAAGGATTATATATATAAAGTATGTTAGTCCTAGCACTTTCTATTTAAATGTTATAGCCAAGGTTAAAGTTTTTTTCATAAGTACACAACTATCCAAGTTTAAAAGTTCAAGGTTGTTGATATCAAATGAAAGGTCTTTCCACAAACAATATATATGTCAAGTATTAATGTCCTGGAGGTCGTACCATAATGGCTACTTAAGTCTAAGACCGTGCTTAAGTAGGACTTGAGTGCAATCTAAAACTTAAGACCGTAACTCAAAGCGTACTTAGATTTGGCAATCTTAGCAAAACTTAGGCGGCCGGTAGAGGTGACTTAAGTATATCTTAACTTACTTGTACATATTTTAAAATTATTTAAGGTTGAATTTCGATGTTTAAGTTTAAAGTTTCTTCAATTCATATAATGCATTAAAGAAAATAATTATCTATATTTGACGCTGAATTTAAGAATATTAAGTTTTCGTTATGAGGGGGTATGGGGTGAGGTGGGGTGATCACTGATCCCAATTTCACTCACAGCACAGCATACATGTAAATGCCCAATTTGATTTTAGGGATACGTCTGAAATAAGTAGGACTTCGGTTAAAGAAATTTCCGATTTTTGTTTTGTATCCTTGATTACAAGTATATCATTAAACTTCTGCTTTTTTGATGCTGACATACATGGCATTAAAAATAACAGGGATTCAAAATATATCGAACTTTTAAGAGTTTCAATTTCAAGTGAATAGGTAGTCGATTATCTTTTCTTGTCTGCGATAATAACGGTAAGTGAACATTTATCAAAACAAAAGAAAGAGAGAGAGAGAGAGAGAGAGAGAGAGAGAGAGAGAGAGAGAGAGAGAGGTCACTGAGTTGCGCGTTTTCCGAAAAATCTGACGTTTTTTGGCCTTTTTACGAAACTCATTTGTCTGTTTGTCCGCCCCTCCCCCTCTTATAATCAAAATTAAAGTATTTCCATTTTAATCCAGGGTAAAACTCTTTCACAGATTCTTTTTTTTACAGAATTGTAAAGCGTTCCTAGAATCTATTATAAATATATATTAATACATGTACTTGCATTCCAATGTAATTTATATATATCACATACACTGTAAGTGTGTGAAAGAAAGTACATGTACTGTGATTTAAAATCATATCTCATGCCATGGTTCCTAGTCAACTCCTTGCCTCTATAACAGAAGTTATTATTCTTACATTTTGGCCATGGTAAGATAGCATTGTTCTACGAAGAAAACGAAGTGTGGTTCATCTGAGCAACATTTTTAAAGTGTATAACTTTACCGTAGAAAAACATAAATACGGTACGCTTTGCATAATCCTGCGATTCCTTCCTGCGCCGATCTTACTTCCTGAATAAAATATAATAGCAATAAATACGAATCATTACAATCAAGTGACTAAAATAAGATACTCTTTATAGCAATATTCTTCCTCATCTCCGTTCTAGTTGATCAATCGAAGTCGAATCTATCAATAAATCGTTTAATATATTTATGACAAACAGGTTGGGGGGAAACGTAAATTCCGCTATAGTAGTGGTATTTCACTATTATAGTGAAATTACGCTATATTTCCAGTCGTGGATACCCCCAATTTCACCAGATACCATAAAAGGCGTTTGAACCGCACGTCATGGTGGGTATTACAATGAACAAAAACCGTCATGCTTGCATGTTTTGAATTTTAATAAATTTTCTACCGTTGCGTTTGAAAATGCGAGCACTCTTTTTATAACGGAAGTTGCATTTTTAACATAGCAACCGATGATTGCGGGGATATATAAGTTTGTTTGAATCTCACTTATTGCTCATTAATGTGCACAAATTAATGTTTGTTACAATTGTCAACTTAAACTGGAAAGGGTTTATTGAATTAAACAAGAAAAAGATTATTTCTGTCTGCATGGTTACGGGTATGGAGGCTCATTATGGTAAACGGAAAGACCCGTTATTATCGACCGCTGCTGCAGCCGATCTTTTTGTACATGGTTATTAGATAGTGAACATGGGAAATGAGAAGTTATTTTTGTAAAAGTTCGGTATTAAAATTCTTCATTGATAACATGTAGAAAATCATTGGAAAAATTTATTTTATAATGTTTCAATTTCATGGTCATTTCTCATCAAGTTATTTAATAATTTTTCACTATGTACTCGTAAAAAGAGTTTACAAAAGGTATTACATATATATAAAAGGAAATTTTGATTTTCTCGTTCGCATCATAATGACGTGGTGCATAAAGTGCATGGTTAATAAAAAATTAAAACTCTTCAACTCGTAAAAATTGTTTTGAATACCGGTATGTTATAGCTGCAAAATGCTGCCAATGATACAAGAATAATTTCGTTTCCACATTTTGCAGAGTGCCTTGCAGCATAGCCTATTTTGAAGAAAACATAGGAATTATCCTGCATTATCAAGATCCAGTGTGCACGTGGTTCGGTCATTTTTATTTCAGACTGTCCTCAAACCAATACAAATGATTTTTTTTAAATAAGTACGGATATACATATTTTAATGCATTTGCTCATCAAATATATATTCATCGATGTAATAAAGCCCATAGGAGTCTGGAGCAAATTAAAAGGGTGGCTAATTGAAAGTGTGTGTGTGTGTGGGGGTGGGGGTAGGGGGGGGGGGTTAAACGAACAAAAAAGATAAACCCAATTTTCAATACAAAGAAAATGTCTATCCTTGCAAGAAAGTGGGGGGGGCTGGGCGCCCCAGCACCCACCGGTTCTGACGCCTATGAAGTCTATGATAAAAGAATTGATTGTAAATGAAAATATACGCTTTTCAAGATTCTATTTCAGCTTTGAATATCTTGCACTTCCATTGCATGGATATGCTTTCAGAATTATGAAAGTACTTTTTCAAATGCTTAATTGTTTGGGGCTAATTTGATGTTTTACATCAATTTTTAATTGTGGAATTGAGTCGAAGATATTTTAAACACTTCTTTTGCTGAGCAGTGATGACTTGTTATTTGAAGATTCCTTGTAGTTTAAACAATAACACAATGGCATAAATCTAAAAGTCTGAAAAATTGATACTTTTTGTGTGATTAATTGCTATATACTTTCATTTTATATGAATATTATTAGAAATGAAATTTTTTTTTAATAACAAAAAAAAACTATAGCTATTTTTTTTCAGATTTTAAAGTTAAATCATTTTTGCCTAAGTGCATAACCATAAAATGTTAAATAAGATAAATTTTTGCGGAGTTAAAAAGATTGTTGAATTATAATTATTTGAACATGTGTTGAAATAAGGTTACAAACACTCTTGTTAAATATTACCGACACCGAAATAAATTGAGTTTTTTTTCCTGAAATGAACAATTAATCAGCCGATATTGAAAAGAAGATACATTTTCTGGGATCGTTTACTGTAGATCACTAAATTTTCGCGACACCTTATTTTGGCGAGATGGTCATTGACTCTTTATAAGCGAGACAAAATTTTAACGAATTGTGGGAATTGCTCTATATAATCTTAAGGAATACTATTATACGCGAGAACTTAATTTTCGCGAGCACACTGTCTCGCGTAATTACGCGAAAATAAAGTTCTCGCGAATAAAAAGTGATTTACAGTATATGGGAGGTCAACATTACCGCTACATTGCCAAACATTTCAACTCATTACCGCTACATTTTGTCAGATTTTCGACCGATCATTACCGCTACATTTTTCCGGCAAAAAACAACTCATTACCGCTACATACTGAATCAGCCAAAAACAACTCATTACCGCTACATATCGATTTAGCCAGGTATAGTTCGGTTTACATGAGTTCTAATCAACAGAATTCACTCACTATCTAATCAGAATGAGTACATATATAAAAATAACTCTGCAGTCGGAATTTAATTATTTAGCGTCATTTGAACATTATGGCCATTATTTAGTAGTTTGTTACAAATCGAGGGATTGCCGATAAACTTATAAATTTTTTATAGAAAAAATAAGACTTTCAAAAACTCAAAATTGTGGAGATGTGTTGAAAAGAGTTGCAAAAGCAGCTGCAAAATAGACCTCGACGAATTATTTGTTGATTTTAATTAAAAAAACCATCCTGTTCAAAGTCCTACTTTCACCTCCCCGTGGTGAGCAGGGGGAAGGGGTCTTATGCATGCACATGTATACGTTGTACTGTACATGCATAAGTGGCTGGCTAAAGAAAAAGGCAATGTAGCGGTAATGTATGCTTTTTTATGTAGCGGTAACGTAAGGTTTTTTTGTAGCGGTAATGTCTATGTAGCGGTAATGAAAATTTTGAAAATTTAGCGGTAATGATACGCACCCGTTTATATGTAATTTTTGGATTATTCATTATAAAATGATTTTGTTAAGAGAAAAAACATCGAGTTTATCAATACACTCTTTCTTCATGTTTGCTATAATGGGTCTTTCCGTTTACCTTAACGGGCCTCCATACCCCTAACCATGCAGAAAGAAATAATCTTTTTCTTGTTTAATTCAATAAACCCTTTCCAGTTTAAGTTGACAATTTTAACAAACATTAATTTGTGCACATTAATGAGCAATAAGTGAGATTCAAACAAACTTATATATCCCCGCAATCATCGGTTGCTATGTTAAAAATGCAACTTCCGTTATAAAAAGAGTGCTCGCATTTTCAAACGCAACGGTAGAAAATTTATTAAAATTCAAAACATGCAAGCATGACAGTTTTTGTTCATTGTAATACCCACCATGACGTGCGGTTCAAACGCCTTTCATTTTATCGGGTGAAACTGAGGGTATCCACGACTGGAAATATAGCGTAATTTCACTATAATAGTGAAATACCACTATTATAGCGGAATTTACGTTTCCCCCCAACCTGACAAATGAGTCATTTGAATAATTTACAATGCAAGAAAGAGTGTTATATATATTAGAAGGAAAGTTCATTTATAACTTTATTACATAAAATAGAGAAGGTAAGTCACTTCGGTTTATTAATTCTGACCTCTCTTGATTATCGGGCCTAAAATATCACATACAGTACCCGCATCGTTAATCTTTACAGGATACACGATACGATAGGATACACGCACGATACGATAGGATACACGCACGATACGATAGGATACACGCACGATAGGACAGGATACACGCACGATAGGATAAACGCAAAACACGATAAACGCAAAACACGATAGACCTGATAAACGATCTTCACGATAGGATAAACGCAAAACCTGATAGGATTGTTTCAAAATGCGGAACGTTTTCTGACAGGACGAAAAGATTATTTTAAATGAAATTTAAAGATTAAGGATTATTTAAATTAAATTATATTTTAATTTAAATTCTTGCAGAGCTTCAAATCTAAACTATAAAGTACATTTAATTATTATAAAAAGAACCTGAGATCTCTGTGGTTATTTTACAAAAGTTGTTTATTTATATAAAAAAAAATTGACAGTGATTAAATAGATTATCATGAAATGGAGACTGTATTTTTTTTTTTTATTTCTTCTCAAGGGTGTGAATTTTGAAACTCTATAAACAGATTTATTATTTATGAAAAAATTTAAATTTTAATTTTCTATCTAATAAATTTATCTACAGGTACCAAGTTATTTCACGGAAGAAATTTACGCAATAAATTAAATATTTGTATTTAATGTCTAAAGCTTACAATCTGCGATGTATCCAAAAATCGCAATTAAATATTAATATCTTATATATAAAAAGAATACAAGTAGAAGACCGGTAGAAGAAAGGTTTAAAGAAACAAGCTTCAACAAAATTAATAAATTCAACATGATAGATCTAGCAAGAACTAAACAGTTCAAGAATTAATTTCCTGAATAGAAATCTAAATAATTGTTAAAATAATGGCGCTCTGCATTAATACATGTAAACTATGTCATGAGAATTTGAATCTGCTACAACTGCACATGTACGTTTGCGCTAAGCTCTGACTTATGTACATGTAAACATTTATATATCAGATACTTAAAACCTCGTATTTATTAACGAACATTGAATGGTAAAATACATTGTTCTTTACATTACACAACAGAAAAATTAATTAACAAATATTAAAAGAGTGAAATGCGACTTTTCCGACTAAATAATTATAAATCATTGCTATTAAACTCTGTGTGTACTGTTTCTAATAAAAACAAAAAATAGGTTTAATTCGGCAAATGAATTATTAAACCTTAAAATTCATTTTAGACTGACCCGGTAATCTTATATTAGGCATATTCGAAGGGCTGTATGTTGAAAGTCCGCAACCAATTTAAAATTAGATAAACAAGATCTAACCAAATAGCCAAATATAATATTGAATTCTTAAATAAAGTTATATACGTATGGAATAAAAACGATAAATATTACAAATTGATTCGGTGTATTTATTAGTCTTGCATGGTCACGGCGGATCAGACGACTCCTTTTGTTTTTATAGTAAGATAGCGTAAAAAAATAATGCGAGCTAATTTTCATAGTTTAGAATGTTAGAACTATTTCATCCGTTTCTACGATCAATGAAATTGTTTCCTAGAATTAATTTTGTCGGTATTACGTAGAAAACCCGATGATCCGAAAGTGCCTGTACCATAAGTGCAGTATTTTTTTTTTAAGTTTATTAAAAGACTTATTTACATAAACATAATGGAAACGTACGAAATGAAAAAAAATCAGCGGAGTGAGTTTAGGGACTTCAATCATTTCATTAAATTGATTTATTTGAATTTTTATTTAACATTCAAGCAATGAGATGATTTTTTTAAACCATAAATTGTACAATTATTTAATATATTTTGAATTAAATCTTTGATAAATTTGTTCAAACAAGTTAGGAACAAAATCCCGAAAATAAGTAGATGCGTTTCATTAGAACCAGGTAGTATTCGAGGTTACTAATTGACCCCAGGTGTGAAATCAGTACAGGTATGTTGACGGTGACACACACACGGGCCGAGGTGTCAGTTAGGGGAGAAGGGGGAGGGGGTGGTTGACCGCACAGGAAGGCAGTGTGCTGATTAGAGAGCTACACATACGTGTCAGTTTTCTGGTAAGGAAAGGTCTTCGATTTATTTTGATTTTTGGCATCCCGATGGATTATATTTTCAGTTTATTTCCACGTCGAAAAGGTAAGCTGTTTAAAAACTTCATGTGTTCCCCTGTATATATTATTTTTATTTTAATGCAATAAGTATTTTGATACCCCGGTTACCCATCAACTGGCTAATTTCTTTCTATAATCCTTTCAATGCTAACACACCTTAGCTTATCCTCCTTCAATGAGTAAAAAGTCTGTAAAACGGTCTGTCGTGTGTTGCCACCTTTTTCAAGGCCTTTATAATTGCTTTAGAAAATAGATTTAAAATTTGAACGTATACGGCCAAAATCGTTGATAAAATCATCTAGATTAATGTCTTATGTTTTATTACATGTATATTTGTAACATCAAGACTTTAAATAATTGTGCATACATGCAGATCAGAGGGGTAAACATATTACTAACGTTATTTTCAGACGATAAACAAGGAAATACAGAATATTGCATGAAAAAAGATACATATCAATATCCTGCTTATTTATTTATTTGCGTTTTGCGTACGCGAACATCGTAGGATACCAAAAATCTTTCTCTGGTAACTCCTATTCATTTGAAAAAAAAAATCATATTAATAGTATTTAATTTTGACAAAATAAATCATACAATTCGATAAATTATTTTTTTTTTTAATTAGACCAGGTGATCGATCTACTTTGAAAAATAGAGTTACTGTTTAAATTTTGACAATCACTCTCTGCTTTACCATGATATAATTATTTTATTTATTTAATTAATTTTGTATCAATGAATCAATTTGATCATTCATGAAATACGCTATTAATTTTTTCCTTCTACGCTTTAATATTTTTTATATTGATGAAAAAGAAAGGCATGAAACTTAATTTTCTCTTTTTCGGTTGAATTAATCTTATTTTTATTAACAAAACGAAAAAGAAACTCGGAATAGCTCAGTTGTTTCTTTCTATAGTAAAGATAAAAAGCGAGGGTTTCCGAATATACACGATAAACGCAAAACACGATACACGATAGAACCTGATAAACGATCTACACGATAAACGCAAAACACGATAAACGGAAAACACGATAGAAAACGCAAAACCTGATAAACGGAAAACACGATACGATAGGATACGATAGGATACACGCACGATACGATAGGATACACGCACGATACGATAGGATACACGCACGATAGAACACGATAGAATTGTAAAGAATAACGATGCGGGTACTGTACCTATTACATGTCACCAAAATATGTCATGATATCTTGTTTCGGTAGAGATTTTTGTCGTTAATCGTGCCATTTAATTGCCCAGATATTCCCCATTTATCCGAGTATTCAGCGTCAAACGTGAAAAATATGGAAATGTCAAAGCAGAAATTACGGAAGTGATCTAAAAACGACACCCAGCGGGTAACTTTCGAGTTCCGAGTGTCATAGAATGAAGGGAAAAGCCAGAGGACTACGAAAAAGTTCGGGAAATTTTTTAGAAAATCATTAGAATTTAAATTTTGCTGCAGATTTTAGAGATGAATTAGGGTCGTCTTCAATATTCTTTTCAAAGGATTCGTAATGATACAATATAGTGGTTTAAAAATCGCATAAATACATTAAATGACACGTAACCCCCCCCCCTTTTCTACGTGGATATGTTTAGGCAAACTCTACTTTTATTTTCTTGTGACTGTGTTTGCCTAAAGGTTGATTTCTGTTGATGCATTTGTTTAAATAGTTAAATACAACCAGAAATGGCCATGTTAAATAAATAAAAAGATGTTAAGGTTCTTTAACAAAGCAGCTAGATTTACACAGTCAAGACCAGAAACAAACTCCGAGGCTGTAGTTAGGACAATAAACGAGAGAATGTCATAATGAAAAGTCCCGATTTTCATTTATTTTTAAGGCGATTCATAAATGCTTAAATCATTTAGTCCATGAGCCAGTGGGGGTGGTCGGTACCATTTTGGTTGAATAAACTTTATAGTGATATTTGGTAAGGTATACCCCTAACTAGTGAGAAAATGTATGGTAGCATCAAATCTGTTTTGGCTTCCATGCTGGAGACACAGTTATTACCCTTTATTTGCTCAAATTAGGGTATTTTGAGCGAAATATATTTGCAACCTGCAATGTATTTGTCACACAGTTGCCAACCGTGATAGAAAGTTCTTCCAGAATTACTCCGAGATATAATGAACATATTAAAAGAGCATTAACTGAGTTACTAGGCTTGATTCTAACAAAAGTTACATATTTTTACCAATTTTATTCAACAAATACATGTACCTAAAAAATTGTATAAAGAAAAAGATAAGTACCAATGCGCATATACTAGCTTAGTTATTCGTTCGTCAGTGACGACAAAGACCACTGTCTCATCTTCGTGGAGGAGGGGGCTGACCTGGACGGTTGGTGAGGAGGTGACTTGTCAGGCCGATCCTCGCACAGGCAGATGATGGAGTTTTTCTACTACAGCCACGCCCCTTCTCTGTAAATCTGTGCTGGGATGGAGTATCCCCCAGGTGCGCTGCCAGTAGATACAGACTAATTGCGTTCTGGATCTCAATGACTGGTTGATGGGAACCTGTGCAGTCGGTTGCGGGCTTCGTCGTTTATGGTAGAAGGGCGGTTCAGAACGCCATTGAACTGTTCCGCCCACCTGTCGAGTATCTTTTCCTTCTCTGTAACGAGTGTTAACCCGTCATCACTGAGGAAAGGGTATGAACCTGAAGAAGTTGTCATGTAGACTTCCCCAACTCCACAGTAAAAGTTCTTCCTGGGCCTGTCATGAGATTCGGCGTCGCATTGCATATCGTAAGCTTTGGCATTCAGTCATCAGTCTTGCATATTCCGACGCTTTTGCTGTACTATGCTTCGAGCGTTCCTCAGAGCGTCTTTTTGGTTGTGGAGGTGGGATCATCTATATGAGCCTTGTAAGCGTGATGTTTGTCCTCTAGAAGCTACGTGATCTCGTAGTTTTTGTGGGGTTTTTTTTGGTGGAGGGCCCAAGACACTCGAAGGCTGTATTGTACACTGTATTACAAAGTGTGTTCCATGCTGCTTCCACGTCGTGGTCATCCAGCACGGTGGAGTTCAGGCGTTCTTCCAGGGTGTCAGCAAAGTACTGAGAGGTGGAAGGCAACTTGAGCTTACCAACGTTGAGGCGTTTTGAAGCCTTAGTCCTCTGAGGACGTATCCTGAGTTTGATCCGGAATTTGAGAGGTGAAGTTTAGAGACTGTGAGAAGAGGATCTGTTCAGAACCAGGTGCTTCATATAGCCTTGGTGAGTTCGTCTGTCTGTCTCTTTTCCTGACAATGGCTTATCGGTAGTCCTTATCCTTGTTGTCTTCTTGTTCTTTGTTATTTCGACAGCCGCGGTAAACTGGTTCGGGAAGAATGAAGCAGGCAAAATTTGGGATACATTTTCTAATCCTCTCCTCTTGCCATGGAGGTGAGCAGTGCTTCTTAAAGAGGGCTGCACAGTCGCACAGGTGGCTGTCAAACTCTAACGCTGCTCCGGTCGGTGAATAACGACTAGATGGCCTGTACCGCCTGTGTGAAGATCCGCGACAACCGACTTCCAGTGAGCTTGCACCTGTCACCTTCGTTGCTCGCCTGTCGCAAAAGGGCTTTGGGGTGGATGATAGAAGGGATGGAAGATGATCAATGACTTGCTCGATAAGTTTGATTAAAATGAAGAAGGGTTGTGCGTCGCCGACTCCACTCTCTGGCCGCAAACCATTTAGATCTAATGGGAAGTTGAAGACAGATGTAAGGACATCTGGAGATGGACACAGATACAGCGGATAACCAAGACCTGCTTTATGTACCTTTCCTTCTTCCAAGCATTCCGCAGTGGGTACTGTGTCCGCCATCTTCCCAGTTGAACCATGACGGTGTCCTCCGCAGAGTCCGCCGGTGCACAATCTTTACATGCGTTATAGGTAGGCAACCCTCAAACAACAGGGTTTTAGACCCGTCAGCGCTTTGTGTAGTGAGTACTTTCTTGAGGGATCTCCCTTAAGAGTAAACGGGTTCTCTCTACCTGGACTAGTGGAGGGAGGGGGCGTCAGGCCATTTTAGGTCGTGAGACACTGCCCACTGCCCACAAATATATGATTGTGCACATATGTTGCTTAATTTTGATGTTAAAAAATGTATATTACACGTTTAACTTACATGAACATGCATTAAGTGTCCATTATCACCATGGTTTAGCATGAAATTAAATAAATAAAACGGTACGTAAAGGCTCTACTTGAGATCTGACATATTCACAATATCTTTGTTAATTTAATATATAAAGAATATACGCACAGGGTAGATCAAGGAAATTTTCCTTCAATTTTCATTTTTCGGATAGGGATAAACATTTACTATTAAATCAAGTCATATATATTTGTTACTGAAATAAAAGTTTGAAATACTAATACATGATAAAAATTCTTTAAATCAAATGACCGTGCAATATGTTTTGATGTGAAAATTGTCACAGTAGTAATTTCTTTCCTTTGATGAAAATTTAAAAATTGCGTATTCCAGTTTTATGATAAAGGGTAGAATTATATTTCTATATAATTTAGACGGCTCATTACAGAGCCAATATTTAATAATAATTGAACAGGGTAATAACATGGTCTGCATTCAAAAGAATTTTCAAGAAAATATCATCCGAAATAGGATAGAAATTGCGTATTAAAAAACCAGCCTTCTTCTTTCAAAGACACAGCTGAGAGAACGAACAAAATGGGTTGGTGTATATAAACAGTTGATACACCATTAAAGCCACAATCAATAGAATGCTATCATACATTTTCTGAAGGTAGAGATGTATGTCCTTCAAAAATTAACTATAAAAACTATTCACCCGAGATAATACTGATACCGAAAAATTCATGGCCTGGCTCATAGACTAATTGTATAAAATAATTAATTTCATGATATATCGGAATTATTGTAGATTGGGGGTGGGGTTACATGTATTTTAATGTCTATATGCGATTTTTAATACGCTATATGGTATCAGTGATAAATCCTCTAAAAAAATAGTGAAGACGAACCTAATTTATCTCGAAAATCTGCAGCAAAATTTAAATTCTAATGAATCAATTTCAACTTTTATCAAAATTTTCCGAACTTTTTCGTAGTCCTCTGGCTTTTCCCTTCATTCTATGACACTCGGAACTTGAAAGTTACCCTCTAGGTGTCGTTATTGGATCACTTCCGTAATATCTGCTTTGAACCTTGAATCTCAAACGAGCCATGTGGGCTTTTGTAGTCTCAGGATCTGCAATACACTTCCACTGAGGTTATGTTCGCATCATCTCAGGATGGGACACAATAATGACTTGTCAAACTCTCCTTTGGAGGACTTTTTTTTTTAAAATATGATGGCTTTATGTCCTGATAAAGGATGCTTTATCCGATTCTTTTCGAAAAAAAAATCCCTCGACACAGTTAGAAAAACCATGTTTTAATTGAAACTTGTCTCCTGAAAGCTTCTCTTTGGCTATCCTACAGTAATTATTCATGATGTGTTCACTTTTATGTATGACTCTGAAAAACTGAAACAGTGTTTTGTAATGATTAATTTGTATTATTTTTTGGGATGAAAGGAAATTCTCATAATAGTGGTTTTTTTTTATGCTGAGAAACATGTTGTTTACGATGAGTTGATATTCATTTATTAAAGATTGTATTTCCCTGTAGTAAGGAAGAGTGTTATCACTTCCCGCAGGCTACAGAATAATCTATAAAATGTAAGGCCGTGAAAGATTACTCATTAGCTTTTTGCAGGAGCAATTTCAATTCATAATTGTCATTTAATCACTGGATGGTTTTATGACAGAGAGAAACAACATAAATCAGGTTTAAATTTCAATAATTTATATAAAAAGAATGATTCTGATGATGAAAGATGATAACAAAAATGATAACAAGATGAATTACTAGTAACAACAATGAGAGAAAATGGGAATAATGAACATGGAATTGAAACAACAAACTCCCAAAAAGGAAAAATATATGATATGAAATATCTTAGAAAAAATAATCTCAAAAATATGAAAGAAAGCACCAAAATAAATTAAATTGGAAAATATAAATATTTTCCAGTACTTAAATAAATAATTTTCCCAGGTCATTTCTCCTAAATTCAATTCCATCCATGAAATACGTCAAATCTCTCCACAACCTAATTTCACACCAACATAAAGAAATTCAAAAATATTAGGTTCATTTTGATAGCCCAAAATTTTAGATTGAAAATAACTTTTTGTATTAAATAAATTCTGCCTAGTATCATGTACTGATAGTTATCAAAATGCATTTCTGTAACAGGAAAGGAGAAAATGCATGGCTGGACCGGAAATAAACCAGGGACCCTTGTATCTCCAGTCAGGTGTTCTACCTACTGAGCTATCCAGGCCGATATCCACGGCCCAAACTAACTCTTTGCCTATCACGCCGTCTGTGACGTAATATCAACATTACATTTGTTACTTTTTGATGACGTTATCCTTTTCCCCACAGCGCACTTACGAATAACGTGCTGAAAAGACGTGGTTTTGAAGATGAATATTTACACGGTGTATGTAGCAATGGCTGTTGTATATATCGGCATATACATGCAAACATCTTTAATTTTGAATTCAAGTATTGATGGAGACTCAACCCTATTTATTTTGTTTAAATAATTCTTTCATGTGTAACGTTACAAACTTAATTTATTAAACTTATTTATTTTAAATTTCATATTTAAATCTAAAACGTCAATGAAAATAATTATCGGTATTTGATTTTTCAGACAGGGTGTCATTTAATGCTCGTGTTTAAGAACGACACTTGCGCCCCCCCCCCCTCTTTTATTTCTTCGGTCCATGCATATCAACTTTATCGAAACTTGCAGAATGCAGAATTTAACTATAAATAAAAATAGAAATGAGGTCTGGAAGAGAATGATTCTTACTTGTGAAGATTTTTTTTAAAGTTGTTTTACCGATTTTTTTAGGACAAAAAAGAAGTTTTCAGCATGCTTTCCGCATTTTTGATTTTATTTATGAAGAGTATTACAAAAAAATGGAATATATCGCTTAATTTTATATTGAACAATACACTAGCGTGTTGAATGTCAAAGAGAAACATTTCTTTTTTTTTAAGTTAAAATTTATCTGATCACATCTTTTTAATATTTTGGCCGATATACGGACGAGATACTGTCGTCGGACTCGGCATTAAAATTATCAGTCTAAACTTAGCATTATATATCTAATCCTTGCTAGCTAAGGTTCCCTGATCAAAAATCTACTATGGTTGAGATGCAAAGTAGATCGGAAACCCTTGGCTGTCTAAGATTGGGATAATCCTTACAACCATATGCGGACGTTCAAAAAGCCATGAAATAGAGTAAACATTTTTTTTAATGTCTAAAGGTTAATTTAAAAAAAAAAATAAAAAAGAGAAATAAACCCATCGAAATGCAATATATTCTTCCTAAGAATGGAATTTGAACACATTTTTGTAGTGTAATAGCTTACAAGAGAGGCTGAGAACTTCTCTTACGTAGCGGTCAGTACTCGACATTTTTCCCGATAGTGTCCGAAGTATTCCGAGTATTTGTGGAGCAAATCAAGGAGAAGTCTTCTTGGAAATGCATTAATTGTAGCTGCGGTTATTGAGAAATTAATATAGCAGATATTTCTAAAATTTCTCCAAGGTTTGTAAAAGGAATACATTTTTCCTTCATTATCAGACTGAACGCAATGAATTTTATGAACAAGCAGCGTCGATGTAGACAAAACCTGTCCACTTGTAGAAAAAGAATAGTTTATCTAAAAAATCTTGCAGAAAATGAAGTCAAATTAAACATAGTATACAATGAAAATTAATCAATCACTCAGGATCTATAAGAAGTTGGTGGGTAATAGATATAGAGATTTTTTAACATCTATACTTTTGTGATTGCTTGGTTATCCCTATGATCATCATATTATTAGAATATACAAATTAATGGAAAAAATAATAATAATTGATTGTGTTTGTAAAAGATATGCAATTCTGACCGAAATAATTGTTGATATAAATTAGAATGGATAATAAACAGATATTCTCAATTATTTGACGGCATTTTATTTCAGTAATGAAAAAAAAATTATTCTAACTACTTTTTCTTTCCGATATTTCATAGTTTATTGGCAATTGTTTGTTAATTTTTATTTTCCGACATTTATGAAAGAGTAAATTTCAGGTAATAAAAATGGGAATGAAGACTTTACTGACTGAAAATCAAAATTGAACAATAAATTATCGACATCAAATTAATAAAAATAAAAGCCTTGTTTAGTTTTTAAAGAAAAAAAATGTTAAATTTGAGATCAGTATTATGTGTCTCGGACAAAGTGCAATCACTGACATATTATAATTAAAATATATGCTTGAATTTTTTATCCTCTCGATTATTCGAAAACTTGGTAGACATACCTCCCCCAACCCCCCCCCCCCAACCCCCCCAAAAAAAAAAATACTCGGAGACACAAAAAAATGTCGGAATTGTTGAGTATGATTTCTGAGCTTATATAAATAAAGTACATAATTTCTAATCAGCTCTTCTATATGATAAGCTGTTGATCGAAGAATTAAAAGAAAAATGCCAGAAATGCTTCAATATACCGGTAATTCCGAAGTTAGATTTAGGAAATGATTTAGATCGCTGTAGGTGAAAGATGTTTACCCCCTCCCAAAGAATTGGGTTTTTACATGTACATATATCTCTACTGCACAACCCTTTGGATACAGTCACGAGTTAACTGTCCATTCACAAGGTGGATGTCAAGTGTTTTTTCGGTATATAACATATAGGCATTGAAAATTGGGTTAACCTTTTTTTGTTGGTATATCCCCCCACTTTCAATTACCACCCCCCTCCCCCCACTTTCAATTTGCTCCCGACGCCTACAACAACATATATGTATAACAAAAACAAATAGCCGGCGGATGAATCACTTCAGACCGTATCGTTGTCTTATTATAGAAGGTTAATATTTACTCCCCTATTAAGTGTTTCTTAAACCTATCATTTCTATAATATGCAGTGTTGACAAATTTGAACCTAAAGAGTACACGTATACATATATATATATATTCTTAAGGTTGTCTGATCCTCAGGTTTATAAAATTAGCAGTTAAGTAATCAAAATTACTCATAAAAGTATCTCTGAATCCACATATTTTTAAAAACACTGACAATTTAAACCTACTCAAGGTGGATCAAGGAATATTCCTAAGGGAATAAGAAGTAGACACGTCTTTTAATTATATTCCCGTTCCGAAGCCAAGGAGAGGATGGGGAAATGGGATATACTGTTTTTACATAGTGTGTTTGTCCATCTGTCTAGCTGTTCGTGTGTCTGTCCGTAACAAAGTTTGATCGCAGTTTTCGCAGCAACTACTCATCAAAAATGCTTGATATTTTAGCACATTCTTCATTGAGGCATGCCATATCGTGGTATTTATTTTTTTTAAATAATCTGATATCAATTGCTTGTTTATCCGTGCGTCTGTCGTACAAAAAATAACACATTTCCGTTGCAGTTTTTTTCCAGCAACTTCACATGTATATATATTGCAGTTGTTTGAAATTTTTTAGCACATACTTTGTTATGACATGCCATATGATTGGATTTATATTTGTATGAATCTGATATCAACTTCTTATTTTTCCGTGCATGTGCACGTAGTTGAACTTGTGTAAATTTTAATTAATATATCTGTATTTTCCCATCAGAGCGGGGTATTACTAGGATTACTAGCGAGTATTGGCCCACAGACTTGTTGTTTGTCCAGCCCTGTTTTTAAAAATATCAATCAAATATGTAGTTTACTTGCATAAAAATTTCCCGAATACCTTGTTTTATGTACATATACATGAATATATTTTTAAAAACCAATACATACGAGTTAGTGCAACTTTTTTTACGAATATTGGAAACGTTGATCACTTTATAATGATATCATTTAAATTTGAATTAACTTACATGTTTTTCAACATGACATATTGTGTTTTTTTCCTTTCCAATTATTTATTTTTTTATTGCTGTGTAAGGCGGAAACAATAAAATGGTATTTTTACGAATTTGAATTTAAATCGACCAAGAAATAAGATTAAATGTAAATTTAAGCAAAACTTTATTCTATGAACATAACCTGTTTTCTCTTCAGTTGAGTATGAATTAATTTAATTTTCTTTGTAATTTTATCTATTCCTTTTGTCGATTTTTGCGCATACTTTTATCAAATATTTACATTGAAAAATAGATTTTGTAGAATTTTATAAATTCTGAATCATAGGACCAATCTCACACAATATTGGGCTCACAATCACATCACTAACCGAGTGGTTCAAGTTGCAGGCTTATATAGTGTCAGAAGAAAGACCTTCTCAATTTGTCTCGCACATGTCGCACCCAAAGTTTCGTATAACAAATCGAACGACTTGGACATATTAAAACGAGGAAAAATATTCTTATTTGCAAAATATATTAGAATGGAATTAGAAAAAAATATTATCTTTTCATTTATTGCCATACCATCAAAACATTACGTTGTATCAGAGCAAATAACGTCAAAAACGCAATGTGCGTTAAAGTGCGTGATTGTGGGGTAAAGGTATATGCGTTAAAATGCGTGATTGTGGGGCAACGGTATATGCGTTAAAATGCGTGACTGTGGGGAAGGGGGTTAAAGGTCTTTGGCCCTCCAAAGACCCCAACCCAGGCTCATCCCTGGCAGGTCTTTCACCTGTCAATTCCAGGGCATGGCACGGCACCAAATCTGTAACAGGAAAGGAGAAAATGCATGGCTGGACCGGGGGAAACGAACCCGGGACCCCTGTATCACTAGTCAGGTGCTCTACCTATTGAGCTATCCAGGCCGATATCCACGGCCTTAACCATTACATTTCAAAGTGAAAGTAGCAGAGAAAAGGTGA
>NW_026928544.1:0-33976 GCF_032062105.1 Saccostrea cuccullata
GGCCACAATTAAAGGGTGAAGGTCAAATGGCTAAAACGTAGCACATGTAGGAAATTCATATGCCTCCCTTTCAATGATAAAAATAAAAATAGCTCACATGTTTTAGATACTTTTGGGGTATAGAATAAAAGTAGAGTGTCTAAAGTTTACATTGATATGCAGCAAGGTGCATTTCAAGCAAAAATTATGCCTAGAAATATGAATTGAAAAGAGCATTCATTTGGTTTGTTTACACTTTTTTTGCCAAGCGAGAGCTATCCTGAGGTCATGACGTCAGAAGTTTATTAATAACCAGGGAATTCCACATTCAACACCCCTATTTCTGGATGTGAATATTTATCTGACACGTTGCTCTATCATGTGGTCAAAGATATTTTGGAAATGAAGATTTTTAAAAAAGTTACAAAGAAAATAAAACACATGTTTTTACTATATAAGTCTATATGTAAGCTAATTGTGGTCCGGGTCCGTATGACTTCATCTTTTATACAGTCGGGTTCGGGGTTTCGGGCGGCCATGGCGAATTTTCGGCAGGATTTTACCCCAGTGAAAAAGGCTTGTAATCCACAGTGTAGGTCGTTTAAAGTTGTTTCACATTGTTTATGATTGTGATTATGTTATCGCTCACCTATATGTTTAATGTCAGCTATGCTAAATAACCCATTTCTGTGTAATTTGAGAGAATGTTTTGACATGTGGTTAAAGTATGGCGTGCTATTCATGTTATCATTTAAAAAGTCGATCCTAAATAAATCTGTCTTAAAAAATACATTTTACGAATGACATTTAATATGATTGATTAGAGTATAGGTATCCATATATAAGAGATATTATTTTGCATTACATTTAAACATGTTTTTCTGTCCTGTTTGTCTGTCAATTGTTGCTTTACTTCCTTTGTAAAATGAGGTTAAATCGAGTATCACTGAATATTGTATGCTTTTTTTTCAGGATCAGCTAAGATGTTGTTTCACTGGATTATTTAATTGGGCATATAATTGGATAATTCTGGTAAGTTTGTCTTATTTTTGTTTACATTTCCTATATGAAGGTCATCTTTGCATTTAAGCATAATTATGTAAAGTTCTGTTTTGAATGTAAATGCTGTATTTATCCTCATTTCATGTGATTTATAGTTGTATAACCTGCATGTAACTCAGAGTGCATTTAATATTTCTATGATGGATCATTCTATGATTGAATTTCAATCAGAAAAATATTCGCTAAATTTTGATAAAATACATGGTATCTTTTACATTTCTGTCCCTTTTGTCTGTAAATTATTGCTTTACTTACATTGTAAAATGAGGTTAATTGTGTATCACTGAATTGTATGATTTTTTAGGATCAGCTGAGATGTTATTTCACTGGATTATTTAATGGATAGACTTATTGGGCATATATTTGGATATCTCTGGTAAGTTTGTCTTTATTTTGTTTACATTTTCCTATGAAGGTCATCTTTGCATTTAAGCATGATTATATGGTTAATTTAATTACTGTGTAATACTTATGTGATCTGTTGTCTCTAACTTACATTCATATAAGCACAGTCTTATTTTGTCTAAAATATATTAACACATGATTAAGGGATCTTCAGAATATTAATAAGTCCTTTTGTATAAATTATATGATTTAATTTCATAATTCATTATGTATGTTACCCCCATGGAATTCAGACTTACTAAATGGTGATCAAAGAGATATTAATTAGGAATCTAATAAGAGAAAAAGGAAGAATTTACAAAAGATTAATTCTAAGTTATTTACTTTTTGTTTTGATTCTAAATATGTGTGATATATGGCATACATATCATTTTCATTTTCACTTTTGTTTCTTGGTAATGAGCTTTTCAAAAAAAATTAAGGACTACATGTTGTATATGCTAAAAAAGATGTATTTTTCTGTATGCAGTACTTACAGTTATTAAACTAAATTGAATCTGCTGTTAATAAAAAGTCTTTTAGTGTCTAAATGATTAATTTGATAATCATTTTATTTATGATATCAATACAGTAATTGTGCTCTTTTTTTATCTAAAGATAACATGATGCACTTTTCTCATCTGGAGTTAATGTTAAAAACAATTTGTTTTGAGATTAAAAACAAACATTTTCATGAACTTTTTTGGGCATTGTACATGTTGTATTTAAACATGCATTGTTTCACACAGTACTCTGTCATATTAACAAAATGGTTTTATTTTCTATACAGTCCTCAACCTGGAAGATATGTTTTGTTCCTAACCATCTATAATCCATTCTCTATGAAGTTCAGACTGTCTGCTCTTCCTTTGGAAATACACAGTTAGTCAACCAACATAGAAACACACAAACTTGAAGGTAAAGTTTCAATGAGATACAATTGTAATATATATTTATTTATTATTTTATTATTTTTTTTTTTTTACATATGCATGTTTATAATATTGAATTGATATGTAAATGATATATTTAAATAAAAAGGGCTTGGTGGTCATGGTCATGTTTAAACTATATTGATCTCCTTTAGAAGAAGAAGAAGAGCTCCATTTCAATATATATACAAAAATGCATGATCAAATTTTGAAACTAAAATGTATGAAAGTTTTCTTTGCCAAATGATAGTTAACAGCTGAAGATAGCATATCTATAAAATAAGTTAAATATGGCTAATTTGTAACCCCCCCCCCCCCCCCCCCCCCCCCCAGCTTCCTTAATATCATAGTTGGTAAAGATAGCAAGTTTTGACTCCAATTGCTGATGAATTCTGAATTTCCCATTTAATATTAACATTATATCACAGGAAAAGAATACTATAATGTAGCACATCAGGATGATCAGAAAAGAAATCTTAATGACCCTCTTAACTATGTATAAAGACTGTAACCTTATAACTGATGTAAGATAATCTGATTGTGTGGAATTAAAATTCCCTGGTGTTTCTACTACCCAAGATCTTCTTATGAGTGCATGGGACTGTTGTAAACCTTCTCCTGTTTATAAAAAATATACCTTGGAGCATGACACTTTATACATAAAAGGTACTTTCAATATCATTTCTATGAGTTTTTGTTCTTTCTTTTTAATAATCTAGTGTTATATCTCATTTAAACCCATTAATATGTATGCTTCCAAAATCTTAGATCTGTCTGTATAGTTTTTTCAGCTCTTTGAACACAAATACCCTGATTCAATCTTTTGAGGTAAACATGATAGAGACATCATAGATGATTATCAGAGTGTGTATCACAATCTTAACCATAAGGTCAATTTAAATGGTCTAAGGCACAACAAATGAAAGTGAAAATTTTTTTTTTTTTTTATTAGAATACATAATTTTGTAATAAACAAATACTGGAAAAGTTACTCTCATAATAAGCCTTAATGTCCTCCAAGAATTCAGTTTGGACTTCCTCCATTAATCCTTGTATCTTCTCCAATGGTTTTGTGGGCTAAAATTCATGTGTCTTTAACAACATTTTTTTTCTGACAACTGTTTTCTCTTATCATCTATAAACTTGACTTCTTCTCTAGTCAAAGGTCTTTCAGGGTAATCCAAGTAATTCTTACCCTCTTTTGGTAATAAATGGTTATATTTTTCATTGGCTTCTTCTGCAATCAAGGGTCTTTCTATGTAATCTCTGACAACATTAGGATCACCCTTCTCTGGACTTAATTGATTATATTCTTGTTGAGAAATGATCTCAATAGTGCCATCTTTTTTTATTTTAACTGGTATACCTCTGTCTATATCTTTCCCTGAAAGAACTCTCTTTCCAAACTGAATTTTACTCATTCCTTTACTCATTTCTTTACTGGAGGTGTTACCCATGGTTAATATGAAAAAGTCAAAATCTTATGTTACAACTTGTATTTATACCCTTTTTGTCTATATTTAGAATTCCATCAAGCTTATATTGTATAACAATTTTTTTTTTTTTCAACTAAGACTTTTTTAAAATATTTTTCAGGATTCTCTAGTGAGGGCTTATGGAAATGATCTATGTCTACTCTCAGAATGGTGAAAGACTATCAGATTATATGCAAAGGCTAACAGAATATCCTCTCTTGGAATACTGAAACAAGAAAATCAAACAGGAGATGGATGGAGGATTTAAGAAGCACATAGATAAATATGATTTCCAACGAATTTAACCAGTATTATCATAGACTGTGGTTTACAGGATGACAAAGTAACAGGATTGTATCTTTTTACTGTCAGACACTGACTATGGATAAGATGTACCCATTTATTAAACTGAGATCTAGTCAAATCAAGTACAATTGTATTGAAAATATGATTTTCTGATAGCATGAACTCTTTAAAAATTAATTCTCACAGACCTCAAAGTATCTGAATGTGACTTTTATTTTTACCAATTTCTATTGAAGACTGTTGTTATGTATGAGAAGTGTACATTTAAACCTTTTATTTTTCATCTTATTTCTATAACCCCCTAGAAATTACACAGATATTCAGATGCTGGATTTAATATTATTATTTAACTTTCCTGGAATGGTAAATATATTTTGTTTGTGTATGTATCATTTTTTAATTTTGAATTTAAAAAAGTCATATGAAAGTGATTTTTTCCATAAAATTTTTACTTGATTATTTCATCTAAAGTGCAGATACATGTGTATATGTAAAAAATAGCTTTGAACATATCATGCAACCCCTGCATGGTTGGAAGTTCTGTTCTAAATTAAGATCTTACAGGTAGTGTTGTACTTCACTTATAAGTGACTTATAGATGACTAATACTTGATAAAGTATGAAGGGTTAATTGCTTGACTTATAAGTCACTTATAGTCACTTATAAGTGACTCTACTTGCATAAAGCATAAGTGGCTAATACTGGCTTATAAGTCACTTATAGGTCAAGCAGCTCATTTGCATATAAAATCCTAATGAGTAACATATTAGTCACTTGTAAGTTAAATGTATCAGTGAAGTGTAAGTCCAGAATAAACAACTTATAAGTATAAGAATAAATCACTTATAAGTCACTTATCAGAAATTTCTGTAAGGGGAGCCCCGCCCTAACACCAGAACCCCCAACCCAGGGGCCATGAAATTCACAATTTTGGAAGAGGTAGCCTTATTCAACATAACTATGTACTTGGTTAGTTTATTCAATACTCAGGAGCAAAGAAGATTTTCAAAAAAATAATTCATTTTTTACTATATAATCTATATAACCCTGCCCTAGCACTAGAACCCCTGACCCTGGGGCCATGAATTTCACAACTTTGGAAGAGGCAGCCTTATTCAACATAGCTTTGCACTTGGTTAGTTTATTTAATGCCCATGAACATAGAAGAAGAATTTCAAAGAATTTTTGCATTTTCACTATAATATTATTTATATAGCCCCACCCTACCACTAGAACCCCTGACCCTGGCGCCATTAAATTCACAATTTCAGAAGAGGCAGTCTTATTCAACATAACTATGCACTTGGTTAGTTTATTTTAAATGCCCACAAACAGAAAAGAATAATTTCAAAGAATTGATGCATTTCACTATAGCCCCGCCCTAGCACTAGAACCCCTGACCCTGGGGCCATAAAAGTCACAATTTTGGATAAGGTGGTCATTTTCAACTTACCTATGCACTTGGTTAGTTTATTTAATGCCCAGAAACGGAAAAGAATTAAAAAAAAATAATGCATTTTCACTATATAACCTGTTTAGCCCCGCCCTAGCACTAGAACTCCTGACCCTGGGGCCATGAATTTCACAATTTTGCTAGAGGACTAAATGCTGATTACAATCATACCAACAGTTTAACTGCTCGATGTCTAGGAGTAAAGAAGAAGATTTTTAAAGATTGCACTAATTTTAGTGGTTTTTTGCCCCACCCCGCAGGCCCAAGGGGGGCTGGGACCATGAAATTCACAATTTTTGTTCCTCTTCACCCATACATGCTATATGCCAAATTTGGTTGAAATTGGTTCAGTGGTTTCAGAGAAGAAGCTTGAAATGTTCAAATGTTAACGTACGACGACGGACAAAAACAGATAAACTGGTTTAGAAATCAGGATGTTATTAAAATTTTGAATATTTTTCATACATTACGAAGATATACTAAACAGATTTTGAGGAACGTCTTGTCTGACCTTAACTTCATTCTTTTGAAACTTCAAAATTTTCATCACTACATATCACTTTGAATAAAGTCACAGTTCTCCAAATGGTCTATTCTTTTGAACAATGCTGAATCTAGTTTATCCAAAGAAGTTTGGTTGAAGTTGTCTATGATGGCTTGACTATATAAAGCAGAGGGGCACCAGACACTTTGATCAGAAAGCTCATTGGATAAAAATAGCAATACATGGCTTACAAACTCTAGGCTGTGGGTCCCCCAATTTGCAAGATATATTAAACTGACACCTTTGGAGAGGGGGTCATTGAAGTTCTTTGAAATAAAAATTTAATTTTCTGAAAATTAAGATGTTAGCTAGGAAATTCGACATCCAGAATACATATAAGGAAAATTCCATATTTGAACACAACAGAATGATCTACGTATTTCTGTTTAAATCAATGTATATTTATCAAGTATTTATTTGAGTTGTCAGATAAAAAAAAAAAGGAGTTATATTACAGATGCCTAGCATTTTTTCCATTCTTACAATTCAAATAACATTTCTTCATTTAAAAGATAAATTACAGTAATTCACTTTGAAATTCGAATTTAAAACCAAAAAATTAATAAGTATAAAACCCATCCATTTGCTTCTAGACAAAATTACACAGTGATTCCTACAAGGTACTCCAACATTCTTGTGTTTGGCTCTAATTAAGCCTTTGCAATGATAAATATTGATAATTTGCTTCATTTCTTTTATATTGATAATTTGCTTCATTTCTTTTAGAGAATGCGGGTTCATAAAGGTGTCATCGATTGATAGAATTTACACAGTGACTCTCAACAGTGTGTTCAATTTTCAAATACATAAAAACAAAATCATGCTTTTGCATAAATCAAGCATGGTGTTGGTTTAAAGCAAATGAACAAAAAAGACTTTAAAAACATCAAGTCTTCTTGATGACAAAAATTTAGTCAAAATAGATCTTTCCTCTGAGTGGTAGTTAAATTTAAGTTCAAAATTATTTAAAATTTGTTAATTTTCTTAAAATTTCGAGGTAACAGAATTTCCCAGTAGATGTTTCCAATTTCTAGAGGCCAGGCCTTATACATGAAAAAAAAGTGGAAAATCCCTTTCCTGTGTAATATTTCATCGTTAATATTGTAATCACTGAACACAATTTTATTCAAAAGAAATATACTGTATAAGGTGTCAGTTCAAGTATCCATTAATTGTATTATCTGCTCTAAGGCAGGGGTATCCTCCGGGGCCACCGGAGTCATTGTGGCCCACTTACGAGTCTCCATGTAATGCTTCTATCTTCTATATTACATGAGCCCCCCAAGTGAGTATATGTGTACTGTATATGTAAAATGAAGAAATAAAAATTGAGTCTTTAATTCTCATCTTTTAAATAATACAATGATTGAGAATTCTCATTAATTAAATTTATTATATATAAGGTTTTCGATTTTTACTTTTTTAGGCTTTGTATTATGTACAAATTTTTCTCATTTTATATACAGTTGTCACACACAGGTATCAATTTCTACTCTACAAGCAATAGATATACTGATATATTAAAATAGGATATGAAACAAGTTTAATTATATACATGATCTGAAAAGAAGGACATAATATCTTCAAATTATTCTGTTTCCATGTCCATTTTCAATTTCTGGTCCTACAGGACAAGATAATAGGGTTCTACCAGAAAAAAGGAAAATGATACAATATCTGAAAAAAAAATGTGTTTGTAAAACACTGATGCCCCTAGTAAGATCTCTCATTGCCATGCATATGGATTCTCAACTGCAAGTCAATCAAATTTCCTGCTATGAAAGCTCGATCTGCAAACAAAAGTTATTTGAAATCTTCTGCTGTAGTGAAACAAGTAATGGTCATAAAAATACATCATACTCCAATTCATTCTCAACATTTCATTTTCCAATTTAAAATGTTATGTGTCAGCATTAAAATAACTTAATAATAAATTGATTATCATACATTTAAGTTTGATGTACATGCGTCAATACTGAAACACAAAAGAAACACCTCTTATTTTAAGGGAAAAAATTAAATAAAGTATAGCTCTGATCTAAAAAGTAAGAACATTTTTTACAAATTGCAAATCAGTAAATTTGGAAATTCTCAAAATAAAGGTATAGAAAGAATCATGACTCATCCAGCCTGTGTGTATCAGAAGAATGAATGTTCTTAGACCTGGTCCCGGAATCATGATGCATCTTAAGCTTAAGTCAAAATCTTCCTGTTGTACATTAATATTGTAGAAGTCAAACAGACCAAAATCAAAACTATTTTACAATATTGTTTTACAAAAGTGTTGAACTTAAGTTTGTTTCATGATCCTGGGACTAGAATTCCAAGGGTTACTACATTGTGCCAAAGCAAGGAAAACCCGACCTCAGCTTCAGGAAAAGGGGAACTTAAAAAAGCCAAAGAATATTTTTATTGCTCAAATCAATAGATTTATAAACCTAATTAATGCATTGTACAAATAAGCTGTTATTGTGCATGGTGGACTTGCATACTGTAAATGAGTGGTTGGCGGGATGGGTAAAGATTCATGTGTTATTTTCAAAGGTTTCAACAAATAAATCAAATCTCTGATGTTTTTGAGTGTACATTTTAACAAACTGAATTCATTTTTTAGAGACCATTCAATGAAAAATTCATTTGTTGTTAACTGCTTGTTGCATTTCTTTTGCATGTCAGTATATTTTTAAAACTTCATTGACAGAAAAAAATCAGACTGAAAGCTTTTGTACTCCCTTCTGGTATTTCAGCCTCCTTTGTCTCCTCAGATTAATCACTTTTATCCTGATCTTCTTGGTTTTCTCCCCAGTTGGATAATCCCTTAGAATGTTTGGATTCTTGGTAAGGAATTTTTTTATTTTATTTGCCACTGTAAAGTTTAAGAAAATAAGAGGCCCATGGGCCACATCGCTCACCTGAGAAGCTTTGACCATTCTGTTCTTTACTTGCTTTCCCCCTTGTAATACATATTGTGACCCCACCCTACCCCACTGATCATAATTTAGACAATTTGAAATCTACACTACCCCAGGATGCTTCCACATAAGTTTCAGCTTAACAAAGATTGTCCAATATATTACTATGTAAAACTTTGATTCCCCATTGTGGCCCCACCCTAACCCCCCCCCCCTCGGGTCATGATTTGAACAATTTAGAATCTACACTACCCCAGGATGCTTCCACATAAGCTTCAGCTTTTCTGGCCCAGTGGTTATTAAGAAGAAGAAGATTTTTCCTATATATTTCTATGTAAAACTTGGATTCCCCATTGTGGCCCCGCCCAATCCCCGGGGGTCATGATTTGAACAATTTAGAATCTACACTACCCTAGGATGCTTCCACATAAGTTTCAGCCTTTCTGGCCCAGTGGTTCTTGAGAAGAAGATTTTTTAATAAACCCACCCTATTTTTGTCTTTTCTTGATTATCTCCCCTTGTTAAGGGATTTGGCCCTTCATTTTAACAATTTAAATTCCCCTTCACCCAAGGATGCTTTGTTCCAAGTTTGCTCAAAATTGGCCCAGTGGTTCTTCTAGGAAGAAGTCAAAAATGTGAAAAGTTTACGGACGGACAGACGGACACAATGTGATCAGAAAAGCTCACTTGAGCCTTCGGCTCAGGTGAGCTAAAAATTAGTCAGCATGGTAAGAATAATTATTCTTTTTAGATTAGATTATGTAAACCCGTCTAGTCGTTTACTGTCAGTCAGGGTCTCAAAACGGAAGCCATTGCCCAAAAAACATGAATCAAATCTATGCTATAAGGAAAAGTGCAGATATTTTGATCAAAATGCAAACAGTCTGGATCAAACTGAAGAGAGTAATATGAATTTTTAATCAAATTGAAGAGGCAATTTGAAAATATCAATTGTTAATCACACTTGTAAATATTACCGTGTAATGGTCCTGCATTCCCCTCGTTTTCGAAATCATTGATATCTTCCTTGAAATATGATTGTATGGCTTTATCCTCCTCTGGTAGCCAGCTGTGTCTCTTGACTTTCCTTGATGCAGCTGTCAAAGAGAATTCGTTCAAATCAAAGAAAAGGTTTGGAAATTAACATACCTACAATGTTAGGGGAATAGTAGCTGTAATTTAATAGCTTAATGATTAAGCTATAACAGATGAAAAACCTAGCATTTTTAGGTTGACCTTCTACATCATAGGGCATACAATTTTAAGTAAAATTAATCCATTTGAAGTACCAAAGCAAGGAACTAACATATTAGGTAATCAAAGATTACAGAGCTCATCTCAATGAATGTTGTCATTAAGTAGGGCAAAGTCCCACAATTAAGCAACAAAACGTGTACATCCAAAAATGCAAAATTTATGAAATTTTGATTTGATACTTTGGAATAGGCCTATATAAAAACTTCAAACTAGTTCTTCAACATGAAAACCTAATTAAAATTCAGCTTCTGAAGCAACTTTGAGAGTTTTCATCCCTTGATGCATCATTTGTGCAAGTTTGGTTTATAGAAGCCTTATAGTTTCTTGGTAATAGACCTGCACCCATAACTTTAACCAGGTCCATTATCTTGAAAATGTATGTCGAATTCAGCATCTGAACATTAGTGTGCATCCTAAGATGTATCATCCATGCAAGTCTGCTTAAAATATCGCTCAAAGTTATTAAGAAATGAAACCTGTATAAAAAAAATAACCTTTTCACTAATCCAGAAAATGTAAGTCAGATTCAGCATCTAAAGCCAGCCTGGGAGAATGCTGTTTGCGCCTTTAGAATTATAATTCATGCAAGTTTGGTTACTGAAGAGCTCAAAGTTACTTGAACCTGTTCATAAACTTTAAACCGGAAAATGTAGGTCAGATTCAGCAACTGAAACAAGTCAGTAGTTATGCATCTAAGATGTACCATCAGCATGCAAGTTTAGTACCATTATAGTTTTTCATTGTACTGTATCTTTGAAATGAAAACTGCATCAAAAACTTTAACCTGTTCACTCAACTCGAAAATGTAGGTCAGATTCAGCATCCGAAGCAAGCCTTGTAATGTGCATCCTTTGATGTATCATCCCTGCTGTTTGCTCAACATAGGGCTCATAGTTTCTCAGAAATGAGACCTACACCAAAAACTGCACCAAAAATGGTAACCTGCACCAAAAACATTAACCTGGTCATTCCTTTGCTGAAATTGCACCATCTGAAACTTTGACTGGTACAATGAAACCCACTAGAAACATCTATGCAAGTCTAATCAATATAGGACATACAAGTACTTAAAAAGAAAACTGCTCCAAAAACTTAACCTGTTCAGCTCATACCGGACAAATGTATCACATAAGCTCCCCAAAGCAAGGTGAGCTAAAAATGACCTAAATTAAATAACACCATGAACTTTAACCAGGATGCTGACGATAACACAGACACTGACGTCAAAGCTGAAGAAGATCTTTGAAGAAATAATCTATTTTTGTGTGGACCCTCAGGTCAACGAAGTAAATATATATAAGCGAGGTTAAACTGGATGCCCTGGGCTATGCATGAGCGAGAATGCTAACTTAGGTAACGTATTTAAAAAAAATTAAAAAATGCCATTCATTGGCAAATCGCTCTTTTAAATTTGCATATCGCATTTACATATTGGCGGATCTGATTTTCTCTCTTTTACAAATACCTTTATTTACAAACTAAATATTGATTCTATGCAGGTACAAGAACTTGCAGTTTATAGATACATGTAATTAGAGTGAAAAACGTCATTCAATGACTAGTTCTAGCTTTTAAAAGATAGAACAAGTTTTCACCGGCATTAGTTTTGTGCATCAAGACTCATAAAATAATTTAATATTTCAGCAATCTAAATATTGTTTGATAAAGGTTTGTAGCAACGGCTTTAAATGTGTGTGTGTGGGGGGGGGGGGGGAGGGGGGGGGTTAACAAAAAAAATCTGCGTTCTACATAGCTGCACTACTCGTAAACCATCAGATCTCTATTTTTCCCATGATACATTCTTCGTTACAAATCCAGAACAGATGTCAAGTCCCAGCCAGTATGGCATCGATTCTTTAAACTGACAAAACTAAAGACCGCTAATCAGAGATCGAATTTAACAATTTTGCTTTAAGACTACTTTCAGTCACAAGTAGGCAGATCATTGCGGAAAATGTGAACAAACTTAATACATGAATATTTCCTACTCCTAGAAATTTTCTTAATTGAATTTCAGTTAGAAAAACATGCATATGGTCCAAGTATTGCAGTCCTTTTTCAAAGAACAGCAACTTATCACTTTATAATCAATAGAGCCCGGCCCTAACACCAAAACCCCTGACCCAGGGGCCATGAATTTCAAAATTTTGGAAGAGGTATCACTGCTCATTAAAATCATGTCAACAGTATGACTGCTTGATGTCCAGGAGTAAAGAAGAGTAAAGAAGATTTTTAAAGATTGCGTTAATTTTAGTGGTTTGGCCCCACATCTCAGGCCCCAGGGGAGCAGGGACCCTGAAATTCCTTATATTTGTTACCCTTCACCTATAGATGCTGTATATAAAATTTGGTTGAAATTGGTTAATTAGTTCCAGAGAAGAAGTTAAAAAATGTTCAAAAGTTTACGAACGATGTACAACGACAGACGAAAAAGGATAGCAATAGGTCACCTTACTTAGGTGACCTAAAAAACAATAAACTAAGACAATATGTATCTCAGTCAGAATAAAACTGCATTTGGAGTAGCATTTTGAGAGTATTTTGCAAGAATTTCTTTATTTAGTAACCACAGCAACACTATTCATTGAAATAAAAAACAAGAGGCCCATGGGCCACATCGCTCACCTGAGAAGCTTTGGCCATTCCGTTCTTTACCAGATTTCCCCCTTGTAATACATATTGTGACATACTGTGACCCCATCCTACCCCAATGATTGGAATTTAAACAATTTGAATTCTACACTATCCCAGTATGCTTCCACATAAGTTTAAGTTTTTCTGGCCCAGTGGTTCTTGCGAAGAAGATTTTCAAAGATTTTTTTCTTTATGTTTCTATGTAAAACATTGATTCCTTATTGTGGCCCTGCCCAACCCCCCGGGGTCATGATTTGAACAATTTAGAATCTACACTACCCCAGGATGCTTCCACATAAGTTTCAGCTTTTCTGACCCAGTAGTTCTTGAGAAGGAGATTTTCAAAGATTTATTCTGTATATTTCTATGTAAAATATGGATTCCCTATTGTGGCCCCGCCCAACCCTTGGGGGTCATGATTTGAACAATTTAGAAACTACATTACCCCAGTATGCTTCCACATAAGTTTCAGCATTTCTGGCTCAGTGGCTCTTGAGAAAAAAGATTTTCTATATATTTTTCCCCTGTGGCCCCAACCTACCCCCTGGGGTCATGATTTGTATAATGTAAAACACTGATTCCCAATTGTGGCCCATAAGTTTAGCCCTCTGGGGTCATGATTTTCAAAGATTTTTCCTTTATATTTCTATGTAAAACTTTGATTCCCTATTGTACACAATTTATAATCTACACTACCCCAGGATGCTTCCATATAAGTTTCAGCTCTTCTGGCTCAGTGCCTCTTGAGAAGAAGATTTTCAAAGATTTTTTCTTATATTTCTATGTAAAACTTTGATTCCCTATTGTGGCCCCGCCTTACCCCTGGTGGTCATGATTTGAACAATTTAGAATCTACACTACCCCAGCATGCTTCCACATAAGTTTCAGCTTTTCTGGCTCAGTGGTTCTTGAGAAGAAGATTTTCAAAGATTTTTCCTATATATTTCTATGTAAAACTTTGATTCCCTATTGTGGCCCCGCCCTACCCCTGGGGGTCATGATTTGAACAATTTAGAATCTACACTACCCCAGGATGCTTCCACATAAGTTTCAGCTTTACTGGCCCAGTGGTTCTTGAGAAGAAGATTTTTTAATGACCCAACCCTATTTTTGTCTTTTCTTGATTATCTCCCCTTGCGAGGGGATATGTCCTTTAATTTTAACAATTTAAAATCCCCTCTACCCAAGGATGCTTTGTACCAAGTTTGGTCAAAAATGGCCCAGTGGTTTTTGAGAAGAAGTCGAAAATGTTAAAAGTTTACAGGCGGATGGACAGACAGACAGACAGCTGGACAGACGTACGACGGACAAAATGTGATCAGAAAAGGCTCACTTGAGCCTTCGGCTCAGGTGAGCTAAAAACACAAACAGAATTATGTATCTTAGTGTAGTCTACTTGTGTGCCAAGTTATACTGAAATCAAGACTAAAACTGTAGGAGGAGTATCATTTTTAAAAGAATATCACAGAATTTCTTAAACTACTTTTAGAACCAACAGCAACATAGTTCATTGAAATGTCTTTTATAAACAAGAGGCCCATGGGCCACATCGCTCACCTGAGCACCAAGGGTAGGACTAGTATAAAATGGCTTTTTATTGTAAAGTTTATCCCAAAAGTAGGCCCATGACCAATCATGGATTTGCTATTTTTTAGAAAATGATTGAGAAGAAGATTTTTAAAGAATTTTCCTATATATTTCTATGTAAAACTTTGGTTGGCCAATTTGGCCCCGCCCTAGCCCCAGGGTCATGATTTGAATAAAATTGAATCTACACAACCTGAACATGCTTCCATATAAATATGATGAATTATGGCTTTGTCATTTTTGAGAAGAAGATTTTTAAAGAATTTCCTATATATATCTAAGTAAAACTTTTTCGGCCATTTTGGCCCCGCTCTACCCCTGGGGGTCATGATTTGAACAAACTTGAATCTACACTACCTGATCATGTTTCCATATAAATATGATAAATTATGGCTTTATCATTCTTGAGAAGAAGATTTTAAAAGAATTTTCCTATATATTTTTATGTAAAACTTTGGTCGGCCATTTTGGCCCCACCCTTACCCGGGGGGTCATGATTTGAACAAACTTGAATCTACACTACATGAGCATGCTTCCATATAAATATGACGAACTATGGCTTTGTCATTCTTAAAAGAAGATTTTGAAAGAATTTTTCTATATATTTCTATGTAAAACTTTGGTCGGCCATTTTGGCCCTGCCCTTACCTGGGGGGTCATGATTTGAACAAACTTGAATCTACACTACATGAGCATGCTCCCATATTAATATGATGAATTATGGCTTTGTCATTCTTGAGAAGAAAATTTTGAAAGAATTTTCCTATATATTTCTATGTAAAACTTTGGTCGGCCATTTTGGCCCTGCCCTTACCCAGGGGGTCATGATTTGAACAAACTTGAATTTACATTACATGAGCATGCTCCCATATCAATATCATGAATTATGGCTTTGTCATTCTTGAGAAGAAGATTTTTAAAGAATTTTCCTATATATTTCTATGTAAAACTTTGGAGGGCCATTTTGGCCCTGCCCTTACCTGGGGGGTCATGATTTGAACAAAATTGAATCTACATTACATGAGCATGCTCCCATTTTGATATGATGAATTATGGCTTTGTCATTCTTGAGAAGAAGATTTTGAAAGAATTTTCCAATATATTTCTATGTAATTCCGGCCATTTTCCCCGATTAAGGGGAGGTTCATGATTTGAACAAACTTGAATCTACACTACATGAGCATGCTCCCATATAAATATGATGAATTATGGCTTTGTCATTCTTGAGAAGAAGATTTTCAAAGAATTTTCCTATATATTTTTATGTAAAATTTTGGTCGGCCATTTTGGCCCCACCCTTACCCCCGGGGGGCCATGATTTGAACAAACATGAATGTACACTACATGAGCATGCTTCCAATAATTGATCATTTTCCTTTGGCAAAGTGGTTCTTGAGAAGAAGATTTTTAAAAAAATAATGTAAAACAGAATTATCCCACCTTCTTGGTGTAGTTTGAACAAACTTGAATCCCCTGTGCCAAATACTTTATATTGAAATTATGGCCAAAATTCTTGAGAAGAAATTTTCAAAAAGTATATATTCACAGAAATATCCATTTCTAGCCCTAACCAAGGCAACACTGATTCAGTGAAAACAAAAATTGATCATAATTGTATATTAATAGATGAATTAGCTTTTATTCTTGAGTGAAAAGTTAAAACAATGTACATTCTACGTAAAATTGGTGCATCTTAGAGCAGTCTGCTTCTTGTGTGCCAAATTATATTGAAACAGGAAAATTCAGAAGAAGTTTTGAAAGTATATACTATGTAAAACTTAGCCATTTTGGCTAGTAACCAAGGAATCACTGTTCAGTGAAAACAAACTGTGATCATAATTGTACATAGTGCTAGTTTATGATGAATTATGGCTTTGTCATTCTTGAGAATGAGTTAAAGAACCTATATAGTCTAGTATGTAAAATTTTAATCCTTGGCCCCGTCTCTACCCCCGGGGGTCCCCATGTTGCAGTAGGTGCTGATAATAAAAAGGATGAATGTATGGCTTTGTATGCTGGAAGAAGATTTGCTCAAAGGCCCTGAAAGCTGAACACAGGACAAAATTTGTAGCCCTTCACCTGCAAGTGGTGGCGTCTCCATATGAGTGAAAAATTCTTGAGAGGGACGTTAAACAATATACAATCAATCAGTCAATATACATATGTATTGAAATTATACTAAAATATAGGAGGGGTAGCATTTCTACAAAATTTCACAGAAATTTCTATTTTTAGTAACTACGGCAACATTTTTAAAGAAGATTTTTAAAAACCGATATGTAAAACAGAGTTATGTATCTTATTGTAATCAACTTTTTTGCCAAGTTATATTGAAATCAGACCAAAACTGTAAAGGAGTACTATATATTTTGAATAATTGTTTCCAGACAGAGGGACAGACAGCTACACAGACTGCTAGATGAACAGATATTTTCATTTCTAAAAATTTTGGATAAAACTGAATTTATTCCGACCATATAATAGTAACTACTATGTAGTTAAAAGTCAATCTTTCAAAGGAGCATTTGAAAGTTTTCCTATATATTTGTATTTTTGGTAAGATTCCATCAATGTTTATACAAACTTATCTAACCCATATATATTATCTGAATTAATGAAATACCTGTATTTTGAAAAGAAGATTTTGAAAGAATTTTCCTATATATTTACATTTCAAAGATTCAATTTCACTTCCATCATCTTGAACAAACTTGAATCCAACTGAACATGCTTCCATATAAACTTGAAATTTGACGAATGCTCTTGAGAAGAAGATTTTTAAAGTGTCTATATATTTCTATGTAAAACTTTTACCATTTTCTGCCCTTCTGGGGGGTCAAATTTGAACAAACTTGAATCTGGGTACCTGGCAGCTTTATAATAAAGTATTTATATTTTAATTTTAAAAATATATATTTAAGGCCATAATAAATAAATTAAACTTGAATCTACACTACCTGAGCATGCTTCCATATAAAAATGATGAATTAGGGCTTTGTCATTCTTGAGAAGAAGATTTTGAAAGAATTTTCCTATATATTTCTATGTAAAACTTAGCCATTTTGGCCTTGCCCTTACCCAGGGGGTCATGATTTGAACAAACTTGCATCTATACTACATGAGCATGCTCCCATATTAATATGATGAATTATGGCTTTGTCATTCTTGAGAAGAAGATTTTGAAAGAATTTTCCTATATATCTCTAGTATGTAAAATTTTAGTCGACCATTTTGGCCCCGCCCTACCCCCACATCATCAACAAACTTGAATCTACACTACCAAGCATGCTTCCATAATAAAAATTATGAATATGGCTTTGTCATTCTTAGAAGAAATTTTTAAAGAATTTTCCTATATATTTCTATGTAAAACTTTGTCGGCCATTTTCACGCCCTTACCCGGGGGGTCAAAACAAACTAGAATCTACACTACATGAGCAATGCTCCCATATTAATATGATGAATTATGGCTTTGTCATTCTTGAGAAGAAGAATTTGAAAGAATTTTCCTATATATTTCTATGTAAAACTTTGGTCGGCCATTTTGGCCCCGTCCTTACCCGGGGGGTCATGATTTGAACAAACTTGAATCTACACTACATGAGCATGCTCCCATATTAATATGATGAATTATGGCTTTGTCATTCTCGAGAAGAAGATTTTTAAAGAATTTTCCTATATATTTCTATGTAAAACTTTGGTCGGCCATTTTGGCCTTGCCCTTACCCAGGGGGCCATGATTTGAACAAACATGAATTTACATTATCTGAGGATGTTTCCCCATAAGTTTCATCTTTCCTGGCACAGTGGTTCTTGAGAAGAAGATTTTTAAAATATACCACTAAATTTTCATTAATTCCCAATTATCTCCCCTTGAATAAGGGCGTGGCCCTTCATTTGAACAAACTTGAATCCCCTTCACCAAAGGATACTTTGTGGCAAGTTTAGTTGAAATTGGCCCAGCGGTTCTTGAGAAGAAGTCAAAAATGTGAAAAGTTTACAGACAGACAGACGGACGCCGGACAAAATGTGATCAGAAAAGCTCACTTGAGCCTTCCGCTCAGGTGAGCTAAAAAAAACAATGTACAGAATTATGCATCTTTGTGTAGTTTACTTGTGTGCCAAATTATATTGAAATCAGACCAAAATTGTAGGAGCAGAAGCGTTTTGAAAGTATATCACAGAAATATCTATTTCTAGTAACCAAGGCAACACTATTCAGTGAAAACAAAAACTGATCATAATTGTATCTTAGTGTAGTTTACTTGAGTGAAAAGTTATACATATGTAGTTGCCCACGTGGTGCAGTGGTTAGAGCGTCTGCTCTAGAGTCGCGTAGAAAGGAGTCAATTAATCCTTGCGTCTCTGGTTCGAATCCCACTGTTGGACGTGGAGACCTGTCCTTCGGATGAGACCGTATAAACCAAGGCCCCATGTAGGTGCTGGCACAAAAAAGATCCCTCACTGCTCAAAGGCCCTGAAAGCTGAACACAGGACAAAATTCGTAGCCCTCCACCTGCAAGTGGTGGCGTCTCCATATGAGTGAAAAATTCTTGAGAGGGACATTAAACAACATACAATCAATCAGTCAATATACATATGTATTGAAATTATACTAAAATATAGGAGGGGTAGCATTTCTAAAGTATTTCACAGAAATTTCTATTTTTAGTAACTACGGCAACATTTTTAACGGAGATCAAAAACCGATAAACAGAGTTATGTATCTTATTGTAATCTACTTTTTTGCCAAGTTATATTGAAATCAGACCAAAACTGTAGGAGGAGTACTTAGCATTTTGAATAATTGTTTCCAGACAGATGGACAGACAGCTACACAGACTGCTAGATGAACAGATATTTTTATTCATAAAAATTTTGGATAAAACTGAATTTATTCCGACCTTATAATAGTTAACATTTACTTATCTTCCAAGTTTAAGAAAGTAACTACATGTACATGTAGTTAAAAGTCAATCTTTCAAAGGAGCATCCCAAGTTGTCCACTTTGTATTTTTGTAAGATTCCATCAATGTTTATACCAAATATCTAACCCATATATATTATCTGAATTAATTAAATACCTGTATTCAAAAGATAAAAATATATGAACATGTTTCTAACTTACATTTCAAAGATTCAATTTCACTTCCATCATCTTCTGATCCAACTGAACTGTCATCCTCACTTGAATTTGATGAATGCTCAGGATCTGTGTCTTTATTAGTTTTACCTTTTCGTCTTCTGGAAATTTTCATACTACTGGGTCCTGGCAGCTTTATAATAAAGTATTTATATTTTAATTTTAAAAATTATATTTAAGGCCATAATAAATAAATTACTAGATTCTCATCCGAATGTTTTTAAAAAATCGAGGCTGGCAGCTTTTATTTCATATTTTTTTTATTTTTTCAATTTTGCAGATTTTTATTGACCTTGTCAATCAGTGTAATTTTATCTACAATACCCGAATAGGAGTCATAGTAGAGGTCCAATTATCTCTTACTTAACATCATCACCAATCTTTTTCAACCAATGACCCTTGTTTAAAATATATACGCATGTATTACAGCAATTTCCATCTTTTCAGCTGTCAAAATCATGTCCATTTTCGCGGGATTTAAAATGAAAGTAGAATGGTAGATGAATACAGATTCCGATCAGAATTAAGACATAGAAAAACAGAAATAAACAAAATTGAGGCGGGGCTATAAAATCAGGCAGGCGGGAATGAGATCTAGGAATATTTTTATTATGGCCTAATGGTTCAAAAGTTATGTTAAAAAGTGTAAAAAGCTATTTTTATCATATAGGTCACAGTCAAGGTCAGATATCATTAAGATCATTGAAATTGTAAAGTATTTTGTCAACTGAAAGGACATTTAACAGTGAACATGCATGACCAAATATGATATATATATCAAAGTTTTGGTTAAAAAGTTATGCAAAAATGGAAAAAGCTATTTTAAACAGAGAGGCATATATTCACAGTCAAGGTTTACCAAAGTCATTGACCATTGGCCAGTGGCACTTTGTGAGTGAACTATAAGCCAGATTTGGCCATCTCCTTTGGAGAGAGAAGTATGCTCCAGAATTTTTTTCATATAATATGACCTTGAGTTTCACCTAGTCACAGAAACATGGTTCAATGACACTGCACACCATTACCAAAAGGCACTTGATAGAACCAAGGAGAGAAAGGACTATATTATTTGAGTATGCATACCAAATATGAAGTCTCTATCTCTTATTTTTCAAACGTAATGGCCAAGGTTAAAGTTGACAACAGACAAACAGATAAACAGACAAACAGACAGGACAAAGAGAGAGATATACGCCCTTGAATGGATCTACGGACATCCGGGCGGACAGCATGAAAAAAATGAGGATGGGGCTATAAAACGGGCGGGCGGGAATAAGAAGCATACAAAATTTTTATTATTGTCTAATGTACATATACAATATCATACTAGTTAAAATATATAATGAGAGAGGCGTTTGCATTTTTTATAAAAATAATAATAACTTTAAATTAACAAAAATAAAATTCATCTTAGATGGTAATGCCATTCTGTCATTTTCAACAATGAACATGAAAATGTAAATTAGTTAAAAAGGGTTTATTGTGTAAAGAGAACATACGGTGTAAAAAGACAGTAAAAGTAATTTAACAGCAAATATTGACTTCACAGATGATATATATATATAAAAGTTATCTAATTGTATCCACACTTAGATCAGCTATATACATAATTGGAATGTATTTGTGAAAAATTAATGCACAACAAAATGAAAATTTTAAAAGAGAAAATTTGACCATGACCTATAAATAACCAAAGTCACTACACACCCATTGGCCAGTGGCACTCTGTGAGTGAAGTATAAGCCAGATTTGGCCAAGGAGAGAGAAGATATGCTCCGGACAAGAATTTTTTCATATAATTCTATGACCTTGACTTTTCACCTAGTTTCCGTATACTAGAAACATAGTTCAACGACACTGCACACGGCTTACCAAAAGGCACTCTGTGGGTGAAGTATGAGCCAGATTCAACCAAGAGAGAGAAGATATGCTTCAGACAAGGAATTTTCATTTAATTCTGCTCTGGAGAAGAGATCTTGAATGGACTGAGGGACAGACAGCTGGACGGACAGACAGACAGATCACTATAGGGCACCCGCCAGGCGGGGCCCTAATAAAACCAGGAAGTTTAAAAGCTAAGTTTCATATAATATAGGCCTTTCATCTACATATAATAATTCAATTTACACCTTTCGATTGGAAAATTTATTTATCATGATTCTGCCCTTTAACTCCAATACACCATGAGAAAGTAAATTAAAAATTTTTGCATCAATTGATCCATTGATTTGTTTGCATAATAAGGTTAAATTTGTGAAATATATTCATTTGGTTTCATTATTTTAACTTACCTCTGATGTTGAATCAACTACTTCTACAAGTTTTCTTTTTGTTCCTACAATAACAATTATGGTACTTTGTTACATGTAGGTATAATATTAACTGGTATCAATATGATCAAAGTAATACAATAAACAAGAGGCTTAAAGCTGAGTAACTGTACAACCTATGATTTCTACTTAACGCCTTTCAGTTCAGGTGAACTTAAAAATTGACACACGGCACAAATGACTATTATCTCTTTAAGCCTTTGGCTTAGATTCTATATGATTGATTCTATATATTGTTTAATGTCCCTCTTGAGAATTTTTCACTCATATGGAGACGTCACCGTATGCCGGTGAAGGGCTTCAAATTTTGACCTTTACTCGGCACTCAGGGCCATTGAGCAGTGAGGAATCTTTATTGTGCCAACACCTGCCGCTGACATGGGGCCTCGGTTTTTAAGGTCTCATCCAAAGGACCCGCAACTTTCTTTTCAAAGTGCATGGCGAAGTAACAGTTGCTACCCACTTTACCGACTAGGTCAGTCGCGGCCGAGATATGAACTCACGACCTCCCGATCACGGAGCAAGCGCTCTACCAACTGAGCTATTTTGAAGGGTCCTTTGGCTTAGACGATCTAATAATAACAGGGTTATCATGATTTCCCCAAACATCTCCACTGATGAAATAAGCACTATCATGTTAATATACACAAGTTCAATTACAGGCAGATCACAGAAAAATATGAAGTTGAACCTCAAAGTTTTAATTCCACCATATGGCATGCCTCAACTAAGAGTGTAATAAAATTTCAAACATCTGCTATGAATATAGCTAATGAGAAAACTGCGACGAAAATTTGTTATGTATGAAATGGACAGACGCACAGACAAACAGGAAGTTGACATCGGATTTAAACGAAAATTAATCCCACCATACGGCATGCCTCAGAGAAGATTGTGTTAAAATTTCAAGCATCTACGATGAGTAGTTGCTGAGAAAACTGCGACAAAAATTTGTTATGTATGAAACACGCTACGGACAAACAGGAAGTTGACATCCCTTGAACCAAAATGTCATCCCACCATATGGCATGCCTCAGAGAAGATTGTGTTAAAATTTCCATTACAAGTAGTTGTGAGAAAATGTGACGAAAATTTGTTATGAAATATGAAACGGACAGAGGCAGGGACAAACAGCAAGTTGACATCGGATTTGAATGAAAATGTATCCCACCATATGGCATGCCTCAGAGAAGATTGTGTTAAAATTTCATTCATCTTGATGAGCAGTTGCTGAAGGAAAATTGCGACAAAAATTTGTTATGTATGAAACCGAAATATATACGCACGGACAAACAGGAAGTTGACATTGGATTTGAATGAAAATGTATCCCACCATATGGCATGCCTCAGAGAAGATTGTGTTAAAATTTCAAGCAGTCATAAGTATTCTACGTTTAGTTGCTGAGAACTGCGAGCGAAAATTTGTTTTGACTGACACACTAGACACAGACACACGGACGGACAGACAGATAGACAGACACACAATTAAAACAAAACCTTTCGGAGCGGGGGAATAATAAGGGTAATCATGATTTCCCCAAAAACTTTTAAATCATATCTCAGTTTAGACATCTGTCTTTAAATACAGGTGATTTTTGGTGGCTCAATTTCAACCTCTAAAAGTTCTTTATCTTTTGAATAGAACCTCCGGTCCCGTTTTTTTTCTCTGTATAACTAAGTTATTTATCAAGTTTATTTATACCTGATCTCTCAAACTTCTGATTTTAGAAGTTTTCTATCTCTCAATTGAAAACATGGGCCCTGTCTTACATATTTCATTGAATTTTACTCTCTATCAGAACTGATAATGGATTTTCTTTACTTTTCACCTCTCGAACCTCTTGATCTCTCAAGCTTTTCTTGCAGTCCCTGAACTTTTAGAGATCCAGAAACACCTACATTATAATATCATACAAAACAAGCATCCCTTGCCAACCGGTCACACCCACAGTGTGCTCCTCTTTAATATCAAGAAATAATTGGAAAATCCATTGTCAATTCAGTGTATGAATAATGGACTAACTATTAGTATGAAATATATCAGTAGGGATCTGACTCAATAGCAAATTGTATTTGCTGACAATTACGTGCAAGATCATTGTATCGACCATAGAACTTATTAAATAATGACTTTAAATGATACTGCTGATGTTATTGTTTCATTGTGAATTGCATAACTGTAGAAGGTTATATAATTTTAAAAATATTATATCTTTAGTAATCATGGTATTTTATAACATAATTGAAATATATACTTTCAAGGCGTAACATATGAAGGAATGGTTATGACAATATGGTTTAAAAAATACACATTTAAACCTCTAAAAGTCATAAGTATTAACAGCCATTTACCTTTCACAAGTCCTGATGAACTGCCAGCTTTGAAAGGCTTCTTTTGCATCTGCGTAACTATAAAAGAAAATGGAGCAATAATATGACTAGAATTAAAATCAAAACCTTTCCAGAATACTAATAACATAAATAAACAGCAGGGTTTGAATGCATAAAATATCTAAGAATTTAGCCTTTTTTGCAAATACTCTAACTTCAAAACTTTTTTTTTTATCAAAACTCAATTTTTTTAAAATTTTTTTTAATTTCAACAATGTTAATGTTTCATTATTCAACCAAAAAAAAATGTGCAAAAAACTACAAAAAAGCAAGGTTTATGAGGGACTTTTTCTTGATGTGGAAGGATATTTACCAGATAATTCTGCAAATCTGCACATTTTATTAAATTTAATATCTTCGAACTTCAGAAAGTCACATACTTTTACTTGGAAAATATTTTCCATTAATATTGCTAAGAAATGTAGGTCTTGATTTAAATTTTCAAACAAGTTTTACACCTACTTTCAACAAATTTTTCAAAAACGAAGATATGTAAACAAAAAAAAATTGAAATACAATTTACACCATTTTTCGCCTGAAAATCACATATTTTGACCAAAATTATTATCATCACTAACCCCAACTTTTTCTTTCATTATTTTTAAGTACTCGATACTTGTGACTGATCGCCACTTAAGTAATAAAAAGCTTGATTTAAGAAAAAGTTTTATTGCCTTTTTTGTTTTCCAATAAGTACTATATATTTTTGAATATCTTTTTAGTATATATATATAACTTTTTAGTGCAAAAGGGTCACACAATAATTCACGCACAATCAAGATTTGTTCAATGATAAATATTGTTCAAAATATTTTACCTAGAATAAAGTTACCCCAAAATCAGGTTCATTTTTAATTTTTTCCAAATTATGGCTTAATTTCCATACAATTGTAGATTTAATCAATATAGAGGATTCCCTTATTCCTGGACAATTGAAAAAGATCTAAGGTGCACTTATAGGGACAGGGGCATTTAATTGAGATTTTACAGTTACTGTATTATAAAAGGAAAATAGCTAACCATCAAGCATTTTTAGAGTATCCAAAGCAGTAATCCAGGCATCTTTTGTAAAGTACTTCCTAGCACCAGCTTGCACTTTCTTATCAAAAAGTAAATCCTTTCTATGCTTTAAATCCTCTAGTAGAATAGTAACATCCTCCTCCTCAACCTGTCTCGTAGAATCTAGCAGTTCCAATACGGGAACATCTTGTGCCATCAAGCCTAAGAATTCTGCAACATAATTATATGAGATAAATGTTTGTTAAATGATTCTCAGTCAAGAAGCTTTTCTTCTAATGATAAAGGAGATCCAAGGGTAACAAGCAAATTCAAAGAATTATGGTCCCCAGCTTTCGGTATCTTTGTGGGCAAAATATCATTTTTAGGGTCAAGGTCAATAGGTCAATTTTTTGGTATCCCATGAAAGGTCTTGCCATATACATATATTTAAAATATGAAAGTCCTAGTTCCTACTGTTCAAAAGTTGTGACCAAGCTCAACATTTTTAAAAAGAACTTAAAACTCCAAGGTCAAGGTCAAAGGGTCAAAGTTCTTGGCATGCAATGAAAGGTCATCTCACAAGGATTACATACGTGAAGTACGAAAGACCTAGCTCTTACCATTTAAAAGTTATGGTCAAGGTTAAAGTTTTTTTAGAAGTACGTAAATCTCCAAGGTCAGGGTTCATAGGTCAAAGTTTTTGGTATCCAATGAAAAGTGTTTCCTTAAAGAATAATTGTGTGAAATATAAAAGTCCTTGTATCTACCCTTCAAAAGTTGTGACCAAGGTTATTATTTTTAAAAAGTAGTTAAAACTCCAAGGTCAAGGTCAAAAGGTCAAAGTTCTTGGTATCCAATGAAAGGTTATCTTACAAGAATAACATATGTGAAGTATAAAAGCCATAGCCCTTACCGTTCAAAAATGATGGTAAAGGATATAGTTTTATCATAAGTACGTAAATTTCCAAGGTCAAAAGGTCAAAGTTGTTGGTATTCCGTGAAAGGTCTTGTCACAAAGAATAAATAAGTGAAATTTGAAAGTCCTAGTACCTACCATTCAAAAGTTATGGCCAAAGTAAAAGTTTGGAATTTTTTAGTAAAAGTAGTTGAAACTCAAAGGTCAAGGTCAAGAGGTCAAATTTGGTGGTACTCAAAGAAAGGTCTTTCCACAAGGAATACACATATAAAATATGAAAATCATAGCTCCACTAAATCAAAAGTTATGGGCAAGGTTAAAGTTTTTGTGACCTAATTATGACAACGAGCACACGGCAGGTGTGACCGACAGACAGATGAATGAGATTTTATGTCCCCTCGCTTTCGTGAAAGCGGGGGACAAAAATCTCATTACAGATATACTCAATTAAATAATTTTTTGTGGAAAAAAAGTTTAACTAGAACTGTCCAATAGGGACATATACCCCCACTAGGTTTTTCAGAGTAAGATGCCAATCACAAATATTTATGGATTTATTAAGAGTCGTTCACTATTTTCTTGGAAGCAATGAGTGAAAATATAATTGCTCCTTATACTTTTTTTCTCATTAATGAAACTAAGTTGCAACCAAATAAAATATCAATACACGGTAAATTTTTTTTAAATTTTTTTTTTAAATAAATTGCAACTATTTGTCATGATACTTTGCAAATTGATTGTTGTAAAAAACATTAAACAGAATCAAATTAATCTATTTACATTTATACCAAATTCATTCTAAAAAAAATAAAGTGCGCCACCTCAGCATGATACTTTCATCAAATATTGTTCATTCAATTATTATAAACAGTTTAGAGTGCAAGAAAATCTAATCAACCTTTAAAAGGTAGGCCTTTCAATTGCCGTTAGGGGTCAGTGTTATGAACGATAACTCACTGCTGAAACTTGTTTAGAGCAGACTCGGGGTATCTAACTGTTTATACGCAAGACAGTTTTTAGCATTTCTCAGGTGTTTCTTTGCTTTCAGTAGAATCTAGTGGTTTTAAAATTTAGCACCAATGTTAAACTTATTTACTTTATAGTTGCGGACATCAGTTTAACGCAAATAATTCAAATTTTTAATTAAAATAAAAAGTGAAATCTACCCTCCTTCTTAGTTCTAACCTATTAAAATTTTTATACTCTGTCGTTCCCCTTCGTGCTTAGTAACACAAAAAAGATGATCAATTGTTGCATTTACTTGTAAAAATATATATATTTACATAGGAAGCGAAAAAGTGCGAACACAAAAAACATGACATTAAATTTTCTTCTTCATAATAATCGTCAAAGAGAGTTAAAACTATTGAATATAGTCTGTTCCCTATTCATTTGACCCTGTTCGTTCAGGTAGAGAGAAGGCATTCTCTTTCTCTTGGTCAAAGCTTTTTTGTGAACAAAACAATGTATTTCATTTCATTTCATTTTATTCAGGTAAAAATATCACAGAATGTCATGATTAACAAATTAAAACATTAAAGACTAGCATACTACTAGAAAAAAAATACACACACATTATCTCAGCACTGTGCTAATTAAGAAAGATCAATTTAACATATATATGTAATTATTATTAAATACATTGCATGACATACAGTTGATAAATATTACCTGAGGATAGCCCATAAAAGCCTTATTAAAAAGCTTATTTCCAATGGGGTCCTCAATTAATAGCCAATAATTATGTTAGTAAACAAAAAATAACAAAATTACATAAACATTGGAATTTAGGCAGGTACTTTTATGAGTATAGCATAATGCTTTGAAAAATGACATGTTTACAGTAGCATGTTTTGTCTTGGTAATTATCACAAAATGCTTATGATACTAAAATAATAAATAAACAATAAAATTAGACAAGCATTTTTATGTAGTAACACTAGTATTTTAACACTAGTATTTGTAGATGAATAAGATTTTACAGCTTTCTTAAAGCTTTGTTTAGTTTTCACCTCTTTAATCTCCAAGGGCAATGAATTCCAATCTTTGATTGCATTATAAAAAAAAACATGAAGACTCTTTCCCTTTTATCTTTGGTATAATAAAATTCTTATTTGTAGCACTTCTTGTAATATTATTATTTAAAACAAAATGTTCATGGAGGTAAGCTGGTGCATTACCATGATATATATTAAAAACATGATTTAATCTTAATTGTTTAGCCCTATCCTCCACTCTTAACATATTTAGAGAGTTTAAAATATTATTAGAAATACTCTCTCTAGGACTAAGGTTTAAAATGAACCGTACTACTTTGTTCTGGGTTACTTGTAATCTGTGTTTCAGTTGCTTGTTTATTCCACAATACCAAGAAGAACTGGCATAGTCAAAATAACATTGTATCAAGGCAGAACATAGGGTCTATCTAGAATGTGTACTAAGACAGGATGCATTTCTATATAAAAACTTAAGTCTAGCATTAACTTTTTGTATGATACTTAAAACAATATTTTCACATGAAAGAAACTTGTCAATACAGATTCCTAAATATTTAACACTGTCAGAACCTTTAATAATATGACCATTACACACTATTTTAAAATCTGTGATACTTTTCAGCTTTCTTGGAGGACCAAATAAAATAGATTCTGTCTTACCTAAATGGAGTGACAATCTATTGTCAACTAACCAAGAAGAACATTTGTCAAGAACAATGCCCAGTTTTTGAGCAATAATAACAGGATCTCTGTGTGCATAAAAAATGGCACTGTCATCCGCATATAAAATTAATTTACAGTCATCATCAATACTGACAGTCATATCGTTGACATATATTAAAAATAATAGAGGTCCTAAGATGCTGCCTTGAGGAACACCACAATTTACAGTATTAAAGTCTGAAGAAGTATTGTTGACATGAACTTGTTGTTGTCTACAAGACAGATAAGATTTGAACCACTCAGTGGATAAAACTCCTAAAACTTTTAACTTATCACATAAAATTGTATGATCAACAGTGTCAAAAGCTTTTTGCAAATCTAACATTACCATACCTGTAAAAAGCCCTTTGGATGTATTACTTTTAATAAAATCTAACATATGTATTAAACAAGTATCTGTTGAAAATTTGTTTCTAAAACCTGATTGATAAGAATACAACAAGTGATTATTGTTTAAAAAATCTAAAAGTTGAACATGGACACATTTTTCCAAAATCTTTGAAACTATACATAATATACTGACAGGCCTATAATTTCCCACTTCAAGGGAATTTCCTTTCTTGAACAAAGACTTAACTCTTGCCATTTTAAAATCATCTGGTACAATACCGGTGGTTATAGATTTGTTTACAATGGACATTATAGGTTCTTTAATATAAAAAGCACCATCTTTCAAAAACCTTGCTGGTATATTATCTAAACCAGTACTTTTATTTACATTCAAACTTTTTAGTTCTTTGTATATAAAATCTTCAGTCACAGGTTGAAGTACAAAAGTTTTGTTTTCTATGTTTTTATCTGCATAAAACTGTCTAAAAACCCTTGAGGTGACAGAAAACATATATGAAGGATTAGGTAATTTACTTACAAGTTTTAATGCAATAGTTGTAAAAAAACAGTTAAAATAATCTGCTAAAGTTTTCCCTTCATGTTGTACTATACCATCTATGTTTAAGACAATGTTTTCACTACTTTTTTGTTTATATTTGTATCCTATGTTCTTGAGTTGTTGCCACAATTTTTTAGGTTCTGACCTATTTTCTTCAATTTTGTCTTGAAAGTAAGAGGATCTAGCTTTCCTTACTTCTCTCTGCACTTGATTTCTCAATTTACAAAATATCTTATTGTCTTCCTGACTTTTATGCTTTCTATATAAATACAAATGTTTATCTCTATCTCTAATGAGGCCTAAAATATATGAAGTCATCCATGGCTCTGTTCTTTGCTTAACCCTTATTTCAACAATAGGAGCTAATGTATCTAAAATATTGGTAAATATCTGTTTAAAAATAGACCAGGCTTTATTGACACATGATGTGTTTACACATTCACTCCAATCTACACTTGATAAAAGAAACTGTAACGTTTCGATGGAATAATTTTTCAAACATCTTATCTTGATAATATTATGACTTTTAAAATGGCCCCTTGGGACTTTTCTAGTACAAAATGTCAAAAAATGATCACTAATACCAGTGGTTATAACACCAGAGTTAACAATATTTTCTTTAAAATTACATAAAATGTGATCAATAATAGACTCTGTTTCACATGTAACTCTTGTAGGGTCAAGTATAATTTGGCATAAGCTAAATAAACTTAAAATGTTCATATAAGGTTTATATAATGGGTTGCTTTTTCTAGATGTACAAATATTGAAGTCACCCAGTATAATTGTTTCACAGTCGGTGCGTAATTTGCGGAGATCTTCTTCCCAGTAGTCTATAAAAGAAGTTTGGTTAGGAGGACGATAGCAAACGCCGACAATAATAGGTTTAGTTTTTGGTAAATAAAGTTCTAACCAAAGAGACTCAATATTTTCATTGTCTATATCAGTTCTTCTGGCAAACGCAAGATTGGATCGTATATAAACACAGACACCACCCCCTGATCTATTCCTGTCCTTCCTTAGAACATAGTAGTCTTGGATGGAAATCTCATTATCTGTAACCGAGTTGTCGATCCAGGTTTCTGAAATAGCTATAACTGAGGCCTTAGATTTACTGGCAATTATACGCAGCTCAGCCATTTTTGGTAAAAGAGATCGTGCATTTAAATGAATGAAGTGCATTCCTTTCAAATCAAAACACTCGAATTGCTCATCTGGAAAAGTTTTAGGTTTTCCTTTATCTTCATGTTTTTTACGAATTGGAGGCCCTGGGTTTAACTGAACATCACCACTAAGTATTAACAGCAACATAAGTAATGACTTTGGAGATGGACTGAAATATTGAACAGTTCTTGATACATGTTTGTTTGTATATAGTTCGAATTTCCTCGATGATGTCGAGATCACATAAGTAGAAAGTTCGGCATGTATTACATTTTCCGATGAAATAAAAGTGTTGTTCACAAGAATATAACTACTGTTATGCTTGTCCAATTCACTTTGATCTTTAAAAAGTCTAAAAACCAGTAAAACAAATAAAATTTGAGCTGTTAGCAAAAAAGCGCGCAAACCTGCTGCCATCCCAATCCCGATCCCTGAAGGAAAATGTAAGGAACCTTTTTGTGTATATAACAATACCAATGCTGAAGCAGCCTATATGTCATTCTTATAAACGATAACTCATAAATCGGCACTAAGTTGGTCATTTTTCACACCTGAGTTTCCTATCCTTAAACACAACATTGGAAAAGTCAAGTATAAATGATTAAACTTTTTAATGAGGTTATTAAAAGTATGCACAAGTTATTATCTTTTTTGATAATTTTATGTACCTATAAATCTATCTATACAATGTATTTTACCATATGTGCAACATGAAAAATTAGTTGAAAGGCCTATAAAAGGACTTCCATAATGTTTCATTATTCATTATAATAATTGTTTAATCATCTCACATGGTTTAACCATTAATATAAATATAACAAATCATCATCAACTGGTTGCAATTAAAGCTTGACAAATGCCCCTGCAGCTACAGAAAAAATGAACTGATCTTTTTTTTTTATAAAAAAGAAGAAAAATATATGTTTACAACTTAGGTATTAGATGTATACAAGCATTATTGAAAAATAAATTTTTCTTTTTTATTTCCTTATCTTTAGTGTTTGGAGGCTTTAATTCCAAAGTTACATGAAGTTAGTTTCCAGACATATTTGAAAAAAAAAAAATAGAATTTTCAGAAACAGGGAATGGTGTGTTATACCAGAAGAGGAATTCTGAAAATAAATTAATTTTCAGACTGTAATTTTACTTTTGATGAACAAAAATAATAAAAGATTTCTTTTTCAAAAGTTACAATTAACAAGCAAATTCAAAGAATTGTGGTCCCCCGCTTTCAGTGTCTTTGTGGGCGAAATATTATTTTTTAGGGTCAAGATCAAAAGGTCAAAGTTATTGGTATCACATGTAAAGTCTTGCCACAAAGAATATAAATATTTAAAATATGATAGTCCTAGTTTCTACCGTTCAAAAGTTGTTACCAAGGTTAAAGTTTTTAGAAAGTAGTTTAAACTCCAAGGTCAGGGTCAAAGGGTCAAAGTTCTTGGTATGCAATGAAAGGCCTTCTCACAGGGATTACATACGTGAAGTACGAAAGCCCTAGCCCTTACCGTTTAAAAGTTATGGTCAAGGTTAAAGTTTTTCAGAAGTACGTAAATCTCCAAGGTCAAGGTCAAAAGGTCAAAATTGTTGGTATCCAATGAAAGGTCTTGCCACAAAGAATATATATGTGAAATGTAAAAGTCCTTGTATCTACTGTTCAAAAGTTGTGACCAAGGTTATAATTCTTAAAAAGTAGTTAAAACTCCAAGGTCAAGGTCAAAAGGTCAAAGTTCTTGGTATCCAATGAAAGGTCTTTTTACAAGAATAACTTATGTGAAGTATAAAAGCCATAGCCCTTACTGTTCAAAAATTATGGTCAAGGTTATAGTTTTTTCATAAGTACGTAAATTTCCAAGGTCAAGGTCAATAGGTCAATGTTGTTGGTATCCAATGAAAGGTCTTGTCCCAAACAATAAATATTTGAAATATGAAAGTCCTAGTACCCACCATTCAAAAGTTATGGCCAAAGTAAAAGTTTGGAATTTTTTAGTAAAAGTTGGTCAAACTCCAAGGTCAAGGTCAAAAGGTCAAATTTGGTGGTACCCAAAGAAAGGTCTTATCACAAGGAATACACATATGAAATATGAAAATCATAGCTCCACTAAATCAAAAGTTATGGGCAAGGTTAAAGTTTTTGTGACGGACGGACAGACTGACGGACAGACGGACGGACAGACGAATGAGATTTAATGTCCCCTCGCTTTCGCGAAAGCGGGGGACAACTAGTTAAATTTCCAGAATAAAATACGTTACTCAATGTTAAATGTGTTTTTCTTACAAAAACAAATTATTTTAATTTTTTTAATTTAAAAAAAAAGAGGGGGTTAAAAATAACTTTGATAGAAAATGGCTCTAATCAATGTTGTACAATAATAAGATATATAGAATATTTTTCACCAGGATATTTTGGAGTAATTAAGCATTTGCTACCCCCTACCCCCATCCGTTTGCTGACACACAAATATAACTTTTTATTGTCAACACTATTAGTATAAATATGCAATACTTATCTATTGATAAGTGTATAAAACAACATAAATAAATAAGCCTTATGACATTTTTACATGTAACAATGTCCTTGACCTCTTAACCTTGGAAAAAAATGTATTTATACACTTTAACGCTTGTACAAGAACAATGCTGGAAGAAAAAAAATGTAGTACTACATGTAATCTTGTTCTTATGTTAGCAAAAAAAGTTTGGTATTTTTTCCTCACATGTACAGAGAATTGCAAAAATCATGAAAATGAAATCAATTAAATATTACATGTATATAATAAATATTTATTATGATATCCCCCTCCCCATCTATTTTTAGTCCCCTACCGGTGAAACCGGAGGGGACTATAGGTTTCCTCTGCGTCCGTCCGTCCGTCTGTCTGTCTGTCTGTCCCCGTCAGT